>NC_084987.1:1088839-1146339 GCF_963691925.1 Scomber scombrus | reverse complement strand
CCGTTTTCACCACACTGGGAGTCAACACTCACCTGTTCGCCTGCGAGGCCTCCGAACTGGAATCACTGGTGAGAAACTGATTGATTGATGTTAAAGCTCAATCTGGTGATTTTCTGTATTTTTCTTTTTGTCAATGAATCTCATGTTTGGATTCAAAACAAACAAAGAACTGATCTACTAACAAGTCTTGTATCAAAGCCTGAAATATCTTATTCCTCCATTGTTGAAAACGATTCATATGTTCCGTCATTATGAAGAGTTTAGTCACGTTATGTGACACAAACACATAAACAATGGAGGACATGGAGGCGATGGTGTACTTGCTGCTGTATGAGGCTTTCTGTCTCACACAAAGAAAGAGAAGAGAAACTAATCTCTGTAACGCTGTTGTTGGTATTTAAAAATGCCGGGTTTGATTCCTGTGTGGGACGGCTCATGACTCTTCCATTGACTCTCTGACCAATCAGTGGCCGGCAGTCTATTGACGTCACATTTAGATAAAGTCCAATATTCTCTCTCTTTTAGCTCTGTTTTACTCTCTACCAACTAGGGCTGGGAGATTATGGCCAAAATCTAAAACACGATTAATTGAACTTTTAACCTGGATTACGATGAATGAACGATTATCTCCTCCCTTCATGAACGATTATGTGTTTTCAGTTTCTTTAGTTTTGTATTTTATGCTGCTGCCCTCACACATGAGGATCTTTAGGGAGGGAAAATAATGATGTTTTAAGTGACGCTGTGGTTAATGTCTAGTTTACTTGATCAGAACTATGTAAAGATCATGGTTTGGGTTCAAATGATCATTAAAGATATGCAACCTTTGCTGTCATGGCAACAGTGAACCCCACCATTAATCGACATGAGCAAGATTAAGTCCATTAGAGCTTCTAAATGTCGATTTTCGGTTATTTTTCGATTAATTGCCCAGCCCTACTACCAACTCCTGAGGGAAATATCTAAATGCTCCACTATGTTCAGCAGCTAGTCTGCAGATAACTGTGTGTGTTTGGTGCTGAGCAGGTAGAGGACAGAGGCTTTTTACAGCAGACATACAGCTAAACAATGAACTGCATCAAATCATCTCAAGGCACTTTACACACAGAGCTAAACTCTTTACTTCTGTTACACACTGAAACTAACTATGTGTCTTTCTTCTTCTGCATCCTCAGCTTCCTCTTCCTGAGGAGATCCACTGGACGCCGGGCGACAGCAAACTGCACGACATGTCAGCGGAGGAAGTGTCCAATCAGCTGGTGGTGTTCGACTGGGAGCTCTTCAGCTGTGTGCACGAGGTCAGTGAGTCAAAGTCCGAGTTTCTGCTTGTTTCCCCAAAATGGTTTAAACAAGTAACGAGCCTGTTTGACAACGTAAAAAGTCGTAAAAATAAATACTCAAGTAAAGTAAAGATACAGTAATGACGTACAAATGCTTTACTTCTCACCTCTGCCAGTTGTAATAGCTCTGTTCTTCCACGAGGGGGAGCCATGTGTTGATCTGAAAGAGACGGCAGCTAGTAGCAGCGATAACACAACGTTAGCTCTGAAACATTCATGGTGCAGCGAGAGTAGACGAAGGGTTAGAAAGAACTCAATATGGCTTTAACCTTAGTGTCGTCCTCCCGTCTGTTTTGACTGTTCCTTCTTTCCTCCTTTCCTTCCTCCTTTCCTTCCGTCTGTCCTTCCTCCCTCCCTCCTTCTCTCTTTCTTTCCTTCCTCTCTCTTTCCTCCCTCCATCCCCTTTCTTCCTTTTCTCTTTCCTCAGTCCTTCCTTCCCTCCTTTCCTTCCTCCCTCTTTTCCTTCCTTCTTCCTTCATCCCTTCCTTCCTTCCTTCCTTCTTTCCTTCCTTCTTCCTTCCTCCCTTCCTTCCTTCCTCCTTTCCTTCCTTCTTCCGCCCCTTCCTCCCTTCCTTCCTTCTTCTTCCCTTCCTCCTTTCCTTCCTCCTCCCTTCCTCCCTCCTTTCCTTCCTTCTTCATGCCTTCCATCCTTCTTCCTCCCTTCCTCCTCCCTTCCTTCCTTCTTCTTCCCTTCCTCCCTCCTTACCTTCCTTCTTCCTCCCTTCCATCCTTCCTCCCTTCCTCCCTCGTTTCCTTCCTTCTTCCTCCCTTCCATCCTTCCTTCTTCCTCCCTTCCTTCCTTCCTTCTTCCTCCCTTTCTTCCTTGACTCGAGGACAACAGGAGGGTTAAATAATGTGTCTTCTTCCTCGTTGGTGTCTCCTGCAGGTGGAGTTCGTGTGCTACGTGTTTCACGGAGAGCAGTCTCGCTGGCGCCCCCTCAACCTGGAGCTGGTACTGCAGCGCTGCAGCGAGGTGCAGCACTGGGTCGCCACGGAGATCCTGCAGTGTCAGTCGCTGCCGAAGAGAGTCCAGCTGCTCCGCAAGTTCATCAAGATCGCGGCACTGTGAGTCCTCGTTCCACACTAAAAACAACATTTAGTCTCTTAATGCTCGTCGTTGTGTAAAGGTTAAAGGTTAGATAACTGTTGTGTGTGTTTCAGCTGTAAGCAGCAGCAGGACCTGCTGTCGTTCCTCGCTGTGGTTCTGGGTCTGGACAATCCTGCTGTCAGCAGACTACGACTCACCTGGGAGGTAACACACACACAGACACACACACACACACACACACACACACACACACACACACCTGCCTCACGACAATGCTGTGTGTGTGTATGTATGTGTGTATGTGTGTGTGTGTATGTGTGTGTGTATGTGTGTGTGTGTGTGTATGTGTGTGTGTGTGTGTGTATGTGTGTGTGTGTGTGTGTGTGTGTGTGTTTCACACCAACAACACTCTGGTTCTGGACCTTCATCTTATTTTTTAAGATGTGCTGCCGAGTTTTTTTTCCTGCCGTATGTGGTCGGCTATTTATGATCTGTTCTCTCTCTCTCGTGTGTATGTGTGTGTGTGTGTCTGTCTGTCTGTCTGTCTGTCTGTCTGTCTGTCTGTCTGTCTGTCTGTGTGTGTGTGTGTGTGTGTGTGTGTGTGTGTGTGTGTGTGTGTGTGTGTGTGTGTGTGTGTGTGTGTGTGTGTGTGTGATCAGGGTCTCCCCGGGAAGTTCAGGAAGCAGTTTCAGCAGTTTGAGAGCACCGCGGTGAGTAGCACACACACACACACACACACACACACACACACACACACACACACACACACACACACACACACACACACACACACACACACACACACACATCATCATATTCATCTTTTCCATTAAAATCATGAATTTACCTCGACCAATCATATTCTACTTCATGTATCGTTACTTTACATCGAATATAAACAGTAAACACAAAACAAGCAATTAATATATATATAATATCGTCTAGTCGTTAACGTGACGTATAAACATCTTTACCTACATTAGATTATAACGTTTATAACTTTATTACTCACAACAGGATCCGTCCAGGAACCACAAGTCCTACAGAGACCTGATGACCAGCCTGAGACCTCCGCTGATCCCCTTCACTCCTCTGCTGCTCAAAGGTACACACACACACACAGAGACACACACTCACACACACACACACACACACAGAGACACACACTCACACAGAGAGACACACACACACACACACAGAGACACACACACACACAGTGAGAGAGAGACACACAAACAGAGACACACACAGACACACACACACACACACACACACACACACACACACACACACACACACACACACACAGAGACACACACAGACACACACACACACACACAGAGACACACACAGACACACACACACACACACACACACAGGCTCACACAGTGGTCCTGAGTCTCCTCTGAGTCACATGACCAGACTCACATTTCCCTCACATCTTTTTTTTTTTTTTTAAGGAAGTTCATTAGCGGATCGTTTATCGTTAGCTGCTTCGCTAATTAGCACTTCTGGCTAATCAACGCACTTCAAAGACTCTCCTCCTCTTCATCGCTGCTCTTCTTCTCCTCCGCTCCGCTTTCAAAAGACTTTTAAATGAGATTACTGTACACACTGTAGCCTGAGTGTGTGTGTGTGTGTGTGTGTGTGTGTGTGTGTGTGTGTGTGTGTGTGTGTGTGTGTGTGTGTGTGTGTGTGTGTGTGTGTGTGTGGAGCCTTAAGCTGTACGTCTCCATGGCAACACCACCAGAGGAAGATGGATAGAAGTGAATAAAGTGGTTAAAAGAAGAGATTAAAGCTGTTTGTTCCTGTGATGCAGTCATATGGGATGTAATGACATCACTGATCATATCTAAAACATTATATCATATTTATTATTATATCTCTTAAGTTACTTTTTCACTGATTGCAGTCACAGCACCAATTAAACCCACTTTATCAGATATATTTATTTTATATTCCAACATCTACATGAACTAATGAATACATTTTAAATGAGAGATAAATGTTATAAATCATGTCAGTGTCCATGAAACACAGCTGGACTTAGGCCTTAGGAAGGAAGGAAGGAAGGAAAGAGGGAAGGAAGGAAGGAAGGAATGAACGAAGGAAGGAAGGAATGAACGAAGGAAGGAAGGAAGGGAGGAAGGAAGGAAGGGAGGATGGACAGATGGAGGGAAAGAAGGAAGCTTGTTCTTTAATAGCTTTGTGTGAGAAGGCTGACTTGGTGCATTTCTTGTATGAAAGGTTTTATTGTTTTATTAATAAAGTTTTATTATTAAACTGTTTCCTGTCTCTGTCAGACTTGACGTTCCTTCACGAGAGCTGCAAGACGTTTCACGGCGAGCTCGTCAACTTTGAGAAGATGGTGAGTCAGATTATTATTAACTACAGTTTGAGGTACTAGTACTTTACTGTAGTACAGTTAGAGGTACTAGTACTTTACTGTAGTACAGTTTGAGGTACTTGTACTTTACTGTAGTACAGTTTGAGGTACTAGTACTTTACTGTAGTACAGTTTGAGGTACTTGTACTTTACTGTAGTACAGTTTGAGGTACTAGTACTTTACTGTAGTACAGTTTGAGGTACTTGTACTTTACTGTAGTACAGTTTGAGGTACTTGTACTTTACTGTAGTACAGTTTGAGGTACTAGTACTTTACTGCAGTACAGTCTGAGGTACTAGTACTTTACTGTAGTACAGTTTGAGGTACTAGTACTTTACTGCAGTACAGTCTGAGGTACTAGTACTTTACTGTAGTACAGTTTGAGGTACTAGTACTTTACTGCAGTACAGTCTGAGGTACTTGTACTTTACTGTAGTACAGTTTGAGGTACTAGTACTTTACTGCAGTACAGTTAGAGGTACTTGTACTTTACTGTAGTACAGTTTGAGGTACTAGTACTTTACTGTAGTACAGTTAGAGGTACTAGTACTTTACTGTAGTACAGTTTGAGGTACTTGTACTTTACTGTAGTACAGTTTGAGGTACTAGTACTTTACTGTAGTACAGTTTGAGGTACTTGTACTTTACTGTAGTACAGTTTGAGGTACTAGTACTTTACTGTAGTACAGTTTGAGGTACTTGTACTTTACTGTAGTACAGTTTGAGGTACTTGTACTTTACTGTAGTACAGTTTGAGGTACTAGTACTTTACTGCAGTACAGTTTGAGGTACTAGTACTTTACTGTAGTACAGTCTGAGGTACTAGTACTTTACTGTAGTACAGTTTGAGGTACTAGTACTTTACTGCAGTACAGTCTGAGGTACTAGTACTTTACTGTAGTACAGTTTGAGGTACTAGTACTTTACTGCAGTACAGTCTGAGGTACTTGTACTTTACTGTAGTACAGTTTGAGGTACTAGTACTTTACTGCAGTACAGTTAGAGGTACTTGTACTTTACTGTAGTACAGTTTGAGGTACTTGTACTTTACTGTAGTACAGTCTGAGGTACTTGTACTTTACTGTAGTACAGTTTGAGGTACTAGTACTTTACTGCAGTACAGTCTGAGGTACTAGTACTTTACTGTAGTACAGTTTGAGGTACTAGTACTTTACTGCAGTACAGTCTGAGGTACTAGTACTTTACTGCAGTACAGTCTGAGGTACTAGTACTTTACTGTAGTACAGTCTGAGGTACTTGTACTCTACTGTAGTACAGTTTGAGGTACTTGTACTTTACTGTAGATAGTTTGAGGTACTTGTACTTTACTGTAGTACAGTCTGAGGTACTTGTACTCTACTGTAGTACAGTTTGAGGTACTTGTACTTTACTGTAGTACAGTTTGAGGTACTTGTACTTTACTGTAGTACAGTTTGAGGTACTTGTACTTTACTGTAGTATTTCCATGTGATGCTACTTTCTACATCTCAGAGGGAAATATTGTACTTTCTACTCCACTACATTTATTTGACAGCTTTAGTTACTTTTCAGATGCAGATTTGACACAATGGATAATATAACAAGCTTTATAAATACAACACATTGTTAAAGATGTGTCCTCCCCTGAACTTGACGTACTCCCTCCTGCTTTTCTTTCTTCTTCTGCAGCATAAAGTGGCGGAGATGGTGAGGACGATCAGACGCTACAGGAGCAGTCAGCTAGGTAACTCCTCCCTGCTGTCGGTACAGCACAGGCCTCAGGGCCGACATTATAACACCATGTTGTGTTTCTACCTGTTCGTGTGTCGACACGCTGCTGCTGCTGCATTAACCTTTGACCTCTGACATCACTCGTCAGACTTCTCACAACATGTTTCTATCAAACAAACGGACCGAACAGCTTTACTGCCTGCGCATAAATAAATAGGTCAATGAGGTGTTTTTGTCTCCATGTGGTTTAGTTTAAATTTAAAGGGTTAAAATGATAAAATAAACGTATGAATAACTTGCACACATTCTTGTTTTGTGGACCCAGCATCAAATTTCTGCTTTTAATCCATTTAGAGAGAATATATTAGAGGATTATGGCAAAAATGTCTAAGTGGTGTAACCATAAAAACTTTGTACCAAATAATTCAACTTGCTTAAAAACAGTAAATAGTCAATAAAACACCATATCAACTAGTTTGGAATGATCTTACATTATAACTTTATATTAAATAAAGGTAATGGAATACAATTGTTCTAGATATTACATTTACTCTGGTTACCATGGAGATCAGGAACCTGCTGCTTCCTTTCTCCTCTTCCTCCTCTCTTTCTTTCTCTTCCTACTTCTTGTTCATTCTCTCTTTCTTTCTCGTATTCCTCCTTCCTTTATTTCTCCTCTTCCTTCTTTCTTTCTTTCTTTCTCTCTAGGTGATCAAATATGTAATATGTATCATTATTTTGTGGTTACACCATTTGACATTTTCAGGAGCATTCAGTCTTACTTTTGGTAAAAAATGGTGCAAATGTCATTTCAAATGATATAAAACCAACAAAAATACTAAATGTACATTTTAACAAACCTGATGCTGCTTTTAAATCTAGTTTAACTGATTTATGAATTCATCATCTTATCAACACTTATTAGTTACTGTTGATAATTAATCATTTTGATTACATTTTTATAAAACAACGTCCAAATTATTTGATTTCAGCTACTGGAAGATATGCATGTTTGTTATGCAGAAATAAAATTAAACAAAAACAAAAACTTTAGGAAACCGTGGAGGAAAATAATCAACAGATGAATCAATGTTGAAAATAATCTGTAGTTGTAGTTACAGTGAACATCAGTTTGAGATCTTCATGTAATGTTTGACCTTTGTCTCCATCTGGTGGTGAAACTGTGTCATTACATCACTGTCTGCTTTCTGTCTCCTGGTAGCCATAGATACGGAGACGTCACCGTCCCACCTCCAGACCAAGGCCTACGTCCGGCAGCTTCAGGTGATCGACAACCAGAACCTGCTGTTTGACATGTCCTGCAAACTGGAGCCCAAAGACACATAGAAGGAGAAGAGAAAGAAGGTGGGATGAACAGATGAAAAAGGAGAAGGAGGACAGTTCTTCAAGGAACTCATGTTGAAGGAGGAAGAAAGCTAAAACTGAAGCTGGAAACCTACAATCCCCTCCTCTTCCTCTTCATCTACCTGCAGCAAGAAACAAAAGAGCTTGTTTTACTCCCTCTCCATCTGTGACTATCACCTCCTCTTTCCTCTGACTCCTCTTGTCCACCTCCTCCTCCTCCTCCCTCTTCCCTCCATCAGCAGCTGTCCAGTCCTAACACTGCCAGCAAACCCCGACAACCGCCGCCAGAAACACTCGGACGATGTTCATTGATTTGACCGAAAACACAGAGAGACGTTTGTCAGTTTGTGGTCAAAACTCCAGATTCGTTCAACGACGATCAGGAACGTTGTAGAGATGTTCGCAAAAGTCTACAGAGAAAACCTTTTGGTGAAGAAACATCTCAAACCGGTTCCAGAACCTCCGCAGTCTTCCTGAATCTACTTGTGATATTCAGAGTTCAGATATCAACCAAACTCTTCAGGAATAACGCAGCAATGTCCTGTGTGAGAGTTTCTTTTTTCCGAAGCTGTTTGAGACTTTTCGCAGCTCTGTTGTGCAGCAGTTTTGAACGTTTCTCCTCCCTGAACGCAGCGTCAGTGAAATGAACCCTAAACAGAAGTGAAGACGGGGGAAATAAATCCTTGGATCATCAGAATCTACTTTCACACTACAGTTCCTTCTCCTCCTGTGGCGACTGACCAATCAGACTAAAGACAATCTGACCACCTGATTGGCACCTGGCACTGACCTTTGACCCCTCCACAGCCTCCGCTCTGCTTTCCATTCAGCTAACTTAGCTCCTTCTCAGCTCATCCTAATGAAAACATTCTCACTCACTCCAGTGTCGTCCAGTGACGGCAGAAAAACACTGTACAATGATTGATAATAGACATACTGCAGCTCACTAGGGTTAGGCAGTGCTCTGAATAAGCATAATAATAATAATAATAAGCTCTAAATAAAGCCTGTGATAGAGCTGAATCAAAAAGGAAATCAGTCAGAAAACTACTTTGATAATCCATTAATCATTTTAAGTCAGTATATCACTATATTATACTATATATTACATATGTTCTGGTACTTTTAGTCCTATTGACCATTTTCTGAACCTAACAACTAATCGATTATTAGAGAAAATAATTGACAGATCAATCGATAATGAAAATAACTGTTAGTTGCAGCCCTAGTCTATAATCTGTTTGTGGTATTATAGGACTAATACAAGTTATTATTATTGATTATGGCTGGGTATTGATATCAGCACCAATCCAAGGACCCTTAAAGTGATACCGATACCAACTGAGTACTTCATTAGATTCCCATCCTGTGAATAGAAGCCACCACTTGAAAGTCTTTAAAGTGGGCCGATCACATGTCGCATTAAATCAAAGAACGCTTGTGTTGATTGGCTGTGAGCAAGTCCATACAAATAGTCATATTTTCAGCTTGACAGGAGACATTTCTGTGCTACTTGGTATCGATTTATTTCGCCCATACCCAGCCCTATTATTGATAATGATTACTGCACCGTAGAAAGCTTGTCTAATATACAACAATATGAAAATATTACAGTATTATTATTGCACCAAACAGATTCACTCACACTTCCCCATAAGATGCAGCTGTGGTTTGTTGTCTGTTGTTGAAACTTCCGCGATGATGTTGGGTCGGTTCGTGGGCCTCGTCTGAAAGGACAGGAGGAAGTAGAGTTATCTGAATGGAAAACAAGCTTCTGTCCATCAACTGCCAAACAAGTAACGTTGTAATTATCGATACCTCTGTAAAGATGCACTAACAAGTGTCCGTGGATCTACAAAAGAAAGCTGTAGGTCAGGGATGCTCACATCTCAAGCTCAAACTAATCACTGGAACTGAACGGGATGTAAAGGTAGAACTGTCACACAAATGTCTCAGAACAACAACAGGAACATGAAGATGGAGACTTTAGACGGACAAGTTGAATCCATCGCTTTCAAAGATGAGAAAATGTCGACGTACGTGACGCAGTGTTGGTTCTCTGGTATCTTCTCTTAGACGCAGGACGGAGACTGTTCAACACGACATCTTTGCAGAAACTAACACAGTCGGTGAATCATTGAGACACTGTGACAAAGGTCTGGGTGCAGGCGGTTCCAGTAGAAATTAGACTTTTTAACTCTAACATCAAACTCCTGCACCTGGAAGTCTGTTCATGGCTGAATATATTTTTCCATCAATATCAAAGCGATGAACTATTTTTCATCAAATTCAGGACACAAACACAAAGGACCATTGTGGATCTGTAACTGAACTGGCAGTTCTGGTTTGATTGTGTCCATTGTTTACATCAGTGGTAAGGGCTGATAGTCTGACCTCTGACCTCTCTGATGTTACATACAGAGGAACTGTTTCTTTATGCTTCAGATTCCTCCATGATTTAATCTAAACAGTGACGGTTCTGTGATGGACTTGTGGACACTGTATCTGTCACAGTCCGCATGGTGGACATTCCTCGCTGGATGCGAGCGTGTAGATGCTGGTTTTCTACCGAGCGTGATCTCTGTTTCATTCTGAAGACGTTCACCGACTCTTCGGTCTTTTCTGCTTTTTGTTTCGGGGCTTTTATCTTCTCTCGAGGTGTTTTCTGAACCAACAGGCGGGTTGGAGAATTCAGCAAAACTGCTCGACTCTGCTCACATCACACTCACTTTAAAGGGCCATACCGAAGTTTAAGCCTGTTTACAACTAATCACGTCCACCCCTCATTGCTGCCAGCTGTTTTCCAAACTGCAACACAGTGGTTTATATTTTTGAATGTGGTTTAGTTTTTTTTCTACAGCTACAGGAAGCCATCTCTATGAAAATCTACATGCAGCTGGACCGATATTATCAGACAATGTTTTTTTGGTCAGCAGATCGAGCTGTAAACATATCATCTGACTTATTAGGTAGTTGTGACGATCGTTTAAGCATTTACTTCCTCATCCAGTAGAAACAAACACGATCATCCATTAACTCGTGGGGTTCCTCAGGGTTCTACTCTTGGTCATTTTAACTCTTAACATAACATTACACACAGTAATAGTCAAAATCATCCAAGCATTTTCTGATTTGACCCATCATGTTTCAGTTTTACTTCACTGTAGGCGACTAAAACGACTTAAAGCTTTATTAATTATTTTTGGCCACTTTGGGGAAATGCAACAGACTGTGAACACAACAACTAATATATTATCTGCATATTAAGTTTCTAGCATTTTAATAAATAGCTGCATACTACTTCTACATCTATCCATTAGAGTGATATTTATTTTCCCTGATGAATTTAAATCCAATATTCACCTTGTTTACAAACGTGGATTAGAACAACTTTTAGAACCAGAAAATAAAATCTTACATATTTAAGACACTGAAAGGTTGGCAGGTATGGATGCTACCTGACAGTAATCATTTTCAGCTTCATGCAGGTTCATTTGCAGATTGAACATATCGGCACATTTTGGAAAATGGTTGACAGTGACGTAAATATTCATCAAACATTCGTGTTTAAACATGCAAAAAAAACAACAAAAACAAAAACACAGGTATGGTCCTTTGATAAAGTGACTGAAAATGCTGATTGAACTGAAAATCACATGGCAGCCAATCAGCTGCTGCTACGTGACAAACATCACAAACATACAAAAAAAAATCAACAGGAAAACTTATTTCTCAGCATTTTGGGATCTAACTGCTGTCATGTTTGAATGGCCAATCGGCTTTAAGGAAAGACCCGATCGGCCCCCCTACACAGCTCTCCTATCATTGGTTGGATCAGTGGGTTGGCGGGTCGGGGTCCGAGGCAATAACGGAGCGACAGGAAGTGACACCGGTTGGCCAACTTATCGCATCAACGAAGCACTTTTGCCAAACCTCAGGGCTCAGAGACAGAGAGAGGTTTTGTTTACTCTTCTATTCTAGATTTTCAGTAGAGTTCAGTTCAGTTGAGTCCAGTTGTGTTGCGATCAATTGGTTCTGTGTTTGTACAGCTGATCACACTTCAATCATTAATACTATAATAATAGAAATCTACACAGTTGTTGTTTTTATGCTGTGATCACCACCAGGTCTGTTGACACTGACACATTATTTTAGTTTGGTTTTAAGTGACAGATCTGTTAAAAAAAACAAAAAAATCTCCATCTGAAGTCATTTTGTCTGTTAGTGAAACATCATTAGTCACAAAGGTCCAACATGCGTCTTACATTAACTACCAAGAACATTACCTCGTTTTATTTCTCACAAGTTCTTCAAGTTTAAGTCCCGAAAAAAACAAAGTTTGAACTCCACCAAAACACAAATTTGCACTGTTGAAGGAAGCTAACGCGACTCACTACATTACAAAACTCGTTTTTTCCGACAAATACGATTCATTCATTGAGTTTTCCAGGCCATAAATCCAATATAAACTTTTCATTCTCACCCTTTTGCTTTCTCATAATTTCTCTCCAACAGTGTGGACAGAAACAGCAGAGTATATTGTGAAGAGTGTCTGAAATATGGCGCTTTTCCACTACACAGTTCCAGCCCGACTCGCCCTTGACTCGGTACGGTTCCAGGAACCTTTTCCATTACAAAAAGTACCTACTCAACGTGGGCGGGGTTGTCATAGCACGGCTCTGCGAAACTGTCGTGAACCGTATCCCTGATGGAGGCGCAGAAAAAACCGAGGCGAGTCGTGCTGGAACTGTGTAGTGGAAAAGCGCCAATACAGCGAGTCTACATGGTCATATTTGGATGTATAGCACCATCTGCTGGTATAAAACTAAATGCAACATGATCTGCAGTCAGAGAGACAAGGCTTCCCTGAGCAGAGCATTATTCCCATTAATCAGTAAACAACCCGAGACAAAATGAATGAAGATGGAGGTTTTTTTTCCCTCAGTGGACTGAAGAGTTTCATTTTAAGATGCTGCAGCTGCTTCACAGTAAAACCCTTCCAGCCTTTAATGATCACTTCTCTTCTGCTGGAAGTCTTTTACATTGTCAGTAAGATGTTTTGTTTGTTTGAAATGAAACTCTTCAGTCGACTCAAAGTATTGTATAAAAGTGTTTTTAAAAAGCGTCTCGATAGGTGCGAAGGGTTTGAGAAATGTTGTCTGTGCTCAGTTCTGGTGGCCGGTGAGACTTAGTCGTTTTTCCATCTGTACCATAACATCCTGTTTGCAAAAAGCTCAGTAAGGCTGATCCCGTCCAGAGACAAGTCCACCTCCTCACACACCTCAGCATATCACAGACCAGCTGATAGATCTCTGAAGTCTCACACACCAAACCCTGAGTGCACTTCTACATCAACCAAGATTTTCACATTAAGTTGTAGGGCTGGGCGATTATGGCAAAAATCTAAATCACGATTAATTGAACTTTTAACCTCGATTACGATGAATGAACGATTATCTCCTCCTTTGATGAACGATCATTTATTTTCACAGTTTCTTTAGTTTTGTATTTTACGCTGCTGCCCTCACACATGAGGATCTTTAGGGAGGGAAAATAATGCTGTTTTAAGGTGTGACGCTGTGGTTAATGTCTAGTTTACTTGATTAGAACGATGTAAAGATCATGGTTTGGGTTCAAATTATCATTAAAGATATGCAACCTTTACTGTCATGGCAACAGTGAACACCAACATTAACTGACATGAGCAAGATTAAGTCCATTAGAGTTTCTAAATGTCGGTTTCGATTATTTTTCCATTAATTGCCCAGCCCTAACTATGGGTCTGATTTACTAAAGGTCTGCGTGTGTAAAAACGTGCAAACTTGACATCACCTGCAAAAAAATGTGCAAGCTGATCTACTAAAGATAATAAGCGCTGTCCATTTAATAGTTATGAGACGTTTTTACAAGGAGAAAATGTGAATGTTAATTAGCACACGCATTGTGATTTACCAAACCTGAAGGTAATGTTGCTGACGCTAACTGGGTCAATAAATAATAAGTTTGAAGGACCTGCTGTTACCATGGAGACGAGGAGACGGAGGCACAATGACAGAATACGCACAGGACAGAGTTTTTCCACCTGTGTTACTAACAGCATCGACTTTGTCACTAATACTCTCCATATGTGGGTTTTTCTGGTAATATTAGTTGTTGTTATAACTCAATATATTAGTTAACCTCTTCCACTAGAACCTGATCACATTTCATTTTGTTCTTGCAGCTTTCTGCTCGTCCAAACTCTCCATAAAGACACAAAACCCTCATTTAAATACTGCTGTCTGCACCTGTTTTCATGTACACAGTTATTCTCAGTAGATCACCTGCAAAACGCATGCAAACTAAACACGCAATGCAGAACCTTTATTTGGGATCTTAGTAAATCAGGCTCATAATGAAGAATCATAACAGAATTGATATCTGCCATAAAGAAGAAGTCCAACATTTGCTGTCATGTTTTTACAATAGAGGATCTTTGATTCAGGAGTAAAACTCAGGACAGGAACATAACACAAGTCTCAAATTACCTCCAACATTTGTTTATATAGTGATTCAGATTTTTGAACATGTGTGAACTTGATTCTGGACAGGAACACAACGTGCAAAACGTGTCCGGTTTGACAAGACATTACATCAGATATGAAGAGATTCTTTATTTTCTCCTTAAAAAATATATATGAATGAATCCCAGCAGGATTAGACACAGTTGGCCTTTCTCAGTTTTCATTCTTGTCTGTTCTTACGTTCTTGAATGCATCTTACATTAAATACCAAGAACACTGCAAGTCCCAAAAAAACGAGTTTGAACTCAACTTACAGATACCAAAAACACAAGTTCGATATTCCAAGAACAGAAGTCAAAGTTTGAACTCCAGAGATCAAGAGTTACTTTTCAAAGAACAAAAGTTTGAGTAACAGTTTAAACGTGTTTCTGTATTGAGAAAGGCCGACTGTAGTAGACTGTAGACTCAAACTCAGTTGTTTGTACTCGATGTCAACACTCTTGTCAAGTCGGAGACGTTTGCGGCGGTTCGGTCGGGTACAAAGTGTGAAACCCAGTGAAGATGACATCATCACTAGTCTGCCGGTGGCTCTCTCAGGACCACTTCCTGGGTGTCTGGCGCTTTATTATGGATCCCGCTGTAGATCTGGGCAGAAACAGAAGTCCTGAACACTCCCCTAACCAAACGAAGCTAACTCATCTAAACTGAACCATTTCTAACCTCACACCTGAACCTTCCAGCTTCTGCCTGTAATTCTGCGTCTTGGGATCCATAATTTTGAAAGGCGGGCGGCCTCTTGGGTCGAGGCTGTCTGCTGTGTCGCCTGTATGAAAACACTGAAAAAATTTAAAAAATGTGTATATATTGCAACCCTGTAAATAGGCAAATACTAACGGAGACTCTATTTTATGTATGAGCTGAGAGAGAGTGATGCTAACTCAAGGAGAAATATTTGATTTGATGTTTTTTATTTGTAAAAGATGAGAGAAAGTGTTCAGTGATGATCGAAAGAGAAAGAAATGATGATGAATTTATGACTTTATGAATTGTACAGTTAAATCTCTTCAGTTTTATTGTTTGGTTGTTTTCTATCTAAAGCTTGGGGTTGTTTGTTTGTTTTTTTGTACAGAAGTGGTTGTTTACATTGATACGAGTCCTTATTTCTGTGAACGTCAGACAGACGATGTGATTGGAGCAGAGGCCTGGAAGGAGGCGGGACTTGGAGGGCTGGCGTCCAATTACAGAATGTTTAGGGAAAATACTGCAAAAACATTTGGGAGCTTGAATAATCTGTTGTAATGTATGACGGAGTATCAGGGTTAGGGTTAGCCGAAGGTAACGGGAAACTTTTAGAAAATGTCATATTTTTTTAAGGAATAAATACGAAACCCAAACTTAAACGTTAATAATAATAATATGTACAAAACAAAAAATATGACATAAAAGAAAATTGTAAAAGTTGTAATTTTCCAAAATTGATCAATTATATTGTGATTTTTACTAAAAAAGGATAAAAATCATAAAAGTAATTCTTCTGAGAAATAACTTTTTTTCGGCACTTTTTAAGGAAGTAGTCTCAACATTACAAAAAAAGTCAGACTTTAAGTGTATAAAGTAATAATTTTGTACAAAAACAAAAATTTTAAGATAAAAGAAAATTGTGAAAGGCAAAATGTTTTTTAACATTATAAGAATAAAGTTGTAATTTTACAAATAAGGCTTTTTTTTGAAAGTAATCCTTTTGAAAAATTACTTATTTCGACACTTTTTGACGCAGTAGTCATAACAAGGCTTTAAAGTTTCGTGATAAAAAATTATAATTTTAGAAGAAATAAATAAACACGTAACATTTTGACCTGAATTATTTTTAATATCATCTTTATTCTTGAAATTACATTTTTTATCATTTCATTTTTTCCATTTTACGACTTTATTTTCTCTAGAAAATGATCCTTTGTTACCATGGTGACCATTATTGTGCGGTTGCTTTTTTTTTTTTTTTCACAAATCTGGAATATTAATGATTGTTAATGTCAGCGTTCCCACGTTAGCGGTTTACCTTCAAACCTTAAGAAGCAGGTCAGACCAGAAGCAGAAGGTCAAAGGTGAAATCAGCTGATTGAAGGACGTGAAGCTCGTCCCTCACCCTCCTCGTCTCCTCTTCGTCTCTCCTCTTCATCTCCTCTTCGTCCCTCCTCCTCGTCTCCTCTTCGTCCCTCCTCCTCGTCTCCTCTTCGTCCCTCCTCTTCGTCCCTCCTCTTCGTCTCCCCTCTTCGTCCCTCCTCTTCGTCCCTCCTCCTCTTCGCTCCTCCTCCAGACTGCTGCTCCTCTGCTGTCACACTACAGACACTGAAATAAAACATCTGGACAACAATAACTCTGCCTCAGACTCACTTTCTGCATGTGTGACTGAATTTTATCCACATAACAAACTTCCTCTAATCAGTAGTGAAGTATTAAAAACATTAAAGGAGTATTTCTATCTTTTAAAGTCGTCTTCTAATCTAATTTAATGCTTTAACTCCTACAGTTCCAGACTTTTTAACACATTTTAAGGATCTTATTGATCCTTGATGGAGGTATGAAGTGCAGTCCGGAATCTAAACTCCTGTGCATTTTATTATCATTATTATTATCATTATTATTATTTTAGATTTCAGCGTGCAAACTTTCTTTAAACTTTGACCTGAGTTAAACTTGACCCGTCTCTCTTTCTCCATCTTTGGTTGATGAGCAGTAACAGCTGTGTTCCTGCAGGTTCATCGCAACACAAGATGGGGAAAACTGTAGAGTGTGTGTTTGTTTTAATTTCAGCTGATAGGGTCCCTGCAGTCCCTCCCGCCCCCCCCCCCCCCCCCCCCCCCTCTTAAGGCCTGCAGACCAGACCAGCTTTCCAGCCCTGATTAGGAGAAGGTTTATATTTAGGGTAAAATTTGGGGGAAGGGTGAAGGTTGGAGCTTCAGATTAAATACTCGACACATACAGTAGTGAATGTTTCAGAGTGTGTTTGCATGCCTGCCGGAGTGTGTATGTGTGTGTTTTAGCTCTAATTTCGGTTATTTACAGTAACAGGTGCAGGATCAGATGCAGTAACTTCCCCCCTTACATAATACAGCACACCTGTTAAAGACACTGTGCAGAATTATTGTCAGCAAAATGACCTCTGTCAGCATCTTACTGTATATTATACTATTTTATTATCATTATTATCATCATCATCATCATCATCATTATCATTATTATCATTATTACTTAGGCATTTACCCTCCTGTTGTCCTCAAGGAAGGGAGGACGAAGGAAAGAAAGGAAAAAGGAAAGGAGGGAGGAAGGAAGGGAGGGAGGAAGGAAGGAAGGAAAGAAGGAGGGAAGGAAAGAAGAAAGGGGGATGTAGGAAGGAAAGAAGGAGGGAGGAAGGAAGGAAAGAAGACGGAGGGAGGGAGGAAGGAAGAAAGGGGGATGTAGGAAGGAAAGAAGGAAGGGGGGAAACAGAGGAAGGAAAGGAAGAGAGAAGAAGGGAGGGACGAAAAAAGAAGGAAGGACAGACGGAAGGAAGGAAGGGAGGAAAGAAGGAACAGTCAAAACAGACGGGGTCGATTTGACCCGGGAGGACGACACGAAGGTTAACATTCAAACAGCATTTTAGGTTGAATTGGTTGCAATCTGCGAGCTCACCACTAGATGGCACTAAATCGTACACACTGCTCCTTTAACATCTGTTTTCTTCAACAAGTAAGGAAATGAAAGTATGTCTTAAACGTAAGCTTTTATTTAAAAAAAAATGCTTATTTAATATCTAAATTACATTTTCAGTCATTTACAATTGTCTTAATGTCAGTTGATAAAAATGTCTTTACTCTCTTCTCAAAAATGTCTAAAATTCAAAGATAGTTTATGAGAAGTGATGACTTAAATGGTAAATACGTTGATACCAGGCGGGGAGTTTTGATCCTCTGTAATGAGGCCAACGCGGAAGTAACTTAAAACTGCATTCTATCAAAAGGCCACCAGGGGGCGACCGTTTTGGTGTCAAAAGGACTTCCGTCTCTATACAAGTCAATGGAGAATTCACCAACTTCTCACTTGATTTCTAACCTCAGTAAACGTTTTCAAAATGTGTTTATGGTCTCAATCGCTAGTTTAAAGCCTTCTTCAATGCAGTATGATGTTCATTTGGGACATTTTGGCCTCCCTGATTTTATATGTGACGATAAAGCAGGGTATGCATTAGGGCGTGGCTACGTGGTGATTGACAGGTTGATTGGTTCACAGGTTCAGGAGGGTGCCTCATGCTCCTCCTGATGCCCATATAAGTAGAATCCCTGTTTTTATTTTTCCCAGCATGCACCTGAAATTTTCAAGATGGCGCTGCTCAGATCCGATACTATTGGCCTCCGAGCAGCAGTCCACAAACCAATGGGTGACGTCACGGATGTTACGTCCATTTCTTATATACAGTCTATGGTTGATACACATGAGCCTCGGTTACTGTTTACAAATCATTTACAAACACGACATCACAGCTGCCAAAATCTCTGTTCTGAAAAAAATTCAACTTTACCGCCGTCAGAATCCGAAGCAGTGCAGTCTGGGATTTGTAGTTGACATGTTAAAAATTTAAAAAAAATACTCACACTGTGTCAAAGGTTTTATTTATTACTTTAAATCGATGAGGTAACGATTTAAAATGAGGTGAAATTGAAGTCAAAACTGAGTCCAGGAACAAATCTCAATGAAGTATCTCAATCTGGACTCTTGTTTTTAGTTTCTCCTCATTTTCATTTAACCTCCTGTTTGTTGAGCTCGGGCCAAATTTGACCTGTTTTTATATAAAGAAAATATGGATTTATTTCATCTAATTGCCTGAAAATCACACGGATGGCTCCTTACTACATTATTTGCAAGTATAATCTTCACTGCTTTCATTGAATTGGGAGATAATTTATACTTTATGGTTCAAACCAGACCGGGTCACTTTTGCACAAACAGGAGGGTTAATAATTGTTGGTTTTTTGTTGTACTTTTATTTCCATCATGCCTAACTTTTCATCACAACTTCAGAAAAGAGGTCAACTACAAATCCCAGCATGCATTGCTTCTGTTAAATGTTGAATCTTTGCAAAAACTAGTTGGATTTTGTGACTTTTGGAGCTCAGCAGCTGTGATGTACTGAACTGTTCTCCATGGCAACAGACACAGAGGCTCATGGGTATTTTACTATTTAGGGAAATACAACAAACTACACATGTCACTTCTGAAAAGGAAGTTTTCAAAAGCAATGAAATTTATGGAAAGTGAAAAATTTGTGAAAAGACGTATCTTCACTTTTCAGTCGTGTCTTACTTTAAATTATCCAAGATCACTCTCAAGGTCTAAAACTCACAAGCATGCACACAAGCAAGCAAGCACGCACGCACGCACGCACGCACGCACGCACGCACGCACGCACGCACGCACGCACGCACGCACGCACGCACGCACACACACACACACACACACACACACACACACACACACACACACACACACACACACACACACACACACACACACACACACACACACACACACACACACACACACACACACAGGAGGACTGATCTGATCCATCAACACAGATTCATACAGGCATCCTTTACGCACGCACACATGCCACCACCCCCCCACCCAACAATGCACACACACACACATTTTTGCCCCCCCCCATGCCCCACCCCCTGCTCCGCCCCCCCACAGTGAACCCTTTAAATAGAGCTCCTCTTTGGCTCTTCGACCTCCGTGATTGCATCCCTGCAGCTGGTCTTCACAAGTTCTCCTCAACTCCCAAAACCAAGGTAGATATCCACACGCACACGCACACACACACACACACACAAAGTCTAATTTTCACTGCTCTTATCACTTATTTATTATTTAATAATTAAACACACCGTTAGCCACTACAGCGTGTGTGTGTGTGTGTGTATGTGTGTGTGTGTGTGTGTCGTCCTGCAGCAGCTCATGTGCTTCTGCTGCATTGACATGCTGGACGTCTGCAGACAGCTGCAGGCAGACGGTCTGTGTGCAGACCCACCTCTACTCTGCCTCTGATTGGCTCTGCCTCTGATATTTTTACCCTAACCCAACCAGCTCACTCCCCATGCCTAAACCTAACCAATCAGTTTGCCTCGCTGGACTGCAAGGCATACTGGGTCTGCATGCCCGACAAAGGCATTTAATCGGTCACATGATCAAACCCTAAACGTTCATTTTACCCCAAAAACTGAATGTTTGCAGTCACAGTGAAGCAAATGAAAGCTGCAGTTTTACAGGCAACAGAAAGATGTTAAAGTCCTCACCCTTTATAAACCTACACACTAGATTCAGCAGGAGGTGTTGAAGGTTTTGTGAACGAGAAACAAAAGATTCGTATTTGTTGGAAAGTTTGAAAAGTTCCACCTGAACTCTGAGAAACTGAAAATCTGAGTTCAGCTTCAAAGCAGAAGACTGACAAACGTCACACAACAAGTGAGAAGAGAAAGTGTTTGGTTTGTGTTGTTGGACTTGTCTACAGAAAAAGGGGAAAGCATGTTAAAGGGTTTTAAATCTGATATATCAGTTTATGGCAGAGGTTGTTTCCATGGTTCTGTCTTTGCTCTGTGATATAAAAATGAAACCAGGTTAGGAGTCTACGTGGTCACAGAATCTGTATCTTAAACATCGACTTACTGCCAAAATCACACTGTTACTTATTGTGAGAGAAGGTGCAGGAACGTTTGGCCCTGGTTGGTGAATGCCATGTGCTTCAAAACAGCTGCTTTGAGCCTCCCACTCCCAGATCAGTCCTGATTGGTCGCCTCCCTGCTGAAGGACACTTTGTACATTTTCAGGACCATTTATGTCTGTTTGATGGTAATTTCCCAATGTTTCCTGTCACTGATATCGTTCATTTAGATAACGCAACCAAACACTGAAATGCAACCAAGGTGATTATTTGTCATTCACGTTGACAACAATCTAAATGTATTTAAGTCTTAATGATTCAGATATTATAAAGATAGATTTAACCTCCTGCAACCCTGCGTCCTCACATGAGGACATTATATTACTTATACTTCATTCTGCTGAACTTTGACCTGTTGTCCTCATTCGTACATGCATTTTAGTGCCACCTAGTGGTAACAAAAGTACATTACAGTGTAAAAATCAGTGCCAAAAAAGTCAAACAAAGGCCGCTCCTCAGTCAAAAAGTGGACCAGGTAAAAAACCCAATCAACTTTTATGCTTGACACTTATTTATTTATGCTTTTGTACATTTGTAGGTTGATATGTTTTACAAATTTGACACATTTTTTGCAATAGTAGCAAACTACAACACTGCTAATTCGTGCAAAAGGAAGTTGTTAATGTAAGGAAATAAATAGTAAATAGTAATTTTGTTATACAGTTAAATAAACGAGAGATTAAAAATGCAGAACAAACAAAAGCTCGGGTCTCAGGAGGTTAAAGATATAAAGTAAGATTTTGACGTTCCCTGAGTTTTAGAGGAAGCTTTGGCCTGATGGCGTCAAATTCATCAAACTCCTCATTCCTCCTGATGAATGGGTGAAAATGAATATGCACAATGAATATGATAAACGTGAGGTCAGTATTCATGCAGATGCAGCAAAGTCTGTTAAACCAGCAGAACCTAACTCCTGATAGCTGACCCTTAATACTAATTATACATTCAGAAGCGTTTCCAGGTGTATAAAGGTATCAGCTGTGACCATTTTCTGACCCTGGACTCGTCTGTTTCCAGCAGCGCTCGGACATTTTTACGCTTTCTCAGCCCGAGCTCCTGCCAGCGCCACCTGCTCCTATCAGCTGCACATGCACAGCCACCGACAGGCGGTAAAATTAGAAAGCGTGGCAGCCGAGCATTCCTGAAGCTTTGTCCAAAAACGATGGCATCAGCTTTCTGGTGGATAGTTTCCGAGCTGAGAGAAGAAGAAGAAAACGTAGTCCAAACTCTGCGGTAGTTTTTTGATTTCACAGCACAATAAACTCCAGCTTCATAGTTTCTCTAATTAGGAGTAATTCAATACTGTCTGCTTAATGGAAACATGTCACACATTTTCAACATGAGGTCGGAGCAGAAATCTTCTTCTCTTCTTCTGAAACTTCTTCTGTAATCTCATCTTTCAGCTCTTCTTCTTCTTCTTCTTCTTCTTCTTCTTCTTCTTCTACTAACACATCTCCTGCCTGTGCTCAGTGTTCATTCACTCCCCTTCAGGACTGGGTTGAATGTTTGGATCTGGAGAATATAATGAATTCAGTTTCTCCTGTTGTAGAAGTGCTCGTATAGTACTGTACAGTATAGTAGAGCATTGTCTGCATAAAGACCAGTGATGGGAATAACGGCGTTCTAAATAAACAGCGTTACTTTTTTTAGTAACAAGTAATCAAATTAATTACTGTTTCCCCCGTTACCTCTCTCTCTCTCTCTCTCAAAGAGTGGCTGCACTTAGGGACATAACCAAATACACAGTAGGACGCAAATGAGACACAATCAATCTTTTATAATTGGACAAAGAAGAGACAATCTGATTTATATCAATGCTGAATGGGATGCGACCCAACATGGATCCCTACATTCACACACACTGATGAATCTATAAATGTGGACTAAAACCAGACTGGTACTCTGACAGGAATGCCTTCAACTTGGTTATTTTTCGATTGTAGTAAAACACAAAAACTTGAACTTTAAACAACAAACCGTTTTTCTTCTTCTTTGGTGTTGTTTTCCGCAGCCTTCTTTGAGCAGACATGGAGCGTACCTTCATTGCCGTGAAGCCCGATGGCGTCATGAGAGGCCTGTGTGGTGAGATCATCAAGCGTTTCGAGACCAGAGGCTTCAGGCTGGTTGCTGCCAAATTCATGCAGGTAACCATGACGACATCAGGGACTAAGTATACGATGCAATGACATAGTTTAGCTGTAAAAAAAAGGGAATATACAGCAGGTAGATAGATTTAGATATATTAGATATTTATAGATAGATAGATAGATAGATGGATGGATGGATGGATGGATGGATGGATAGATGGATAGATTGATTGATTGATTGATAGATTGATAGATTGATAGATAGATAGATCACCCAATTCTGTGTTACACCTTATTGGCCAACTTCTTTCCAACCTAGTACCACAGGTTTTACACATATCTTTAAATTAACCTTTGTGTCGTCCTTCCGGGTGAAATTGACCCCGTCTGTTTTGACTGTTCCTCCCTTCCTTCCTTCCTTCAGTCTGTCCACCCTCCCTCCCTCCTTCTCTCTTTCTTTCCTCTCTTTCCTGCCTTCCTTCTTTCCTTCCTCCATCCTTCTTTCCTTCCTTCCTCCCTTCCTCTTTTCCTTTCTCCCTCTCTCCCTCCCTCCCTCCTACCTTCCTTCTTTCCTTCCCTCCTTCCTTCCTCCCTCCTTTCCTTCCTTCTTCCTTCCTTCCTTCCTCCCTTCCTTCCTTCCTTCCTCCATCCTTTCCTTCCTTCCTTCCTCCCTCCCTCCTTCTCTGTTTCCTTCCTCCCTTCCTACCTTCCATCCTACGTCCCCTCCTTCCTTCCTTCCTTCCTTCCTTCCCCTCATTCCTTCCTTCCTCCCCCCTCCCTTCCTTGACTTGAGGACACCAGGAGGGTTAAATTCAAAATAAAGTAAAGTTTTAGCAGATACAAACTTAAATTACAACTGAAACATGAGTTTTCAGAATTAGAAAGGTTTTATCTGATCAGGAAAAGCTCATTTATAATGTGATGGCATGTTTTATATTATATATTTAGAGTACAGCATTATCGAGAACTATACTGTCAGATGTGAAAACTTAATACATCTCAGTGTCTTTGTGTTATAAATATGTGATAATGTGTGCAGGCCTCCGAGGACCACATGAAGAACCACTACCTGGACCTGAAGGACATGCCCTTCTACGCTGGTCTCTGCAAATACATGTCCTCTGGACCGATCCTCGCCATGGTAACATACTCTCACATTAACACGCTTGTCTTCCTATAGTGCACCAAACCCAGAACCTTCATCTTAAAAAAGTTTAATGTTCAAAAACTGAAGAAAAGGCTGAAACGTCCCCACAACGCTGGTTAGACTAACACAGTGATACATGCAGGCGGTTTTGTGGTTACACCATTTGACATTTGCAAGAGCATTCAGTCTTACTTTTGGTTAAAAAAAATGGTGCAAATGTCATTTCAAATGATATAAAACCAACAAAAATGCTAAATGTACATTTTACCAACCCTAATGCCCTTATTTGTTACTGACTGATGATGTCTTTCTAGCAGCTCGTAATAATGAACGTGAGTCACGGCATCGATATAAAACACACAATACGTCATTTCTGAAATTACACATTTACGCCATAGACTGTATATAAAATGGACGTAACATCCATGACGTCACCCATTGGTTTGTGGACTGCTGCTCGGAGGCCAATAGTATCGGATCTGAGCAGAGCCATCTTGAAAATTTCCGGTGCATGCTGGGAAAAATAAAAACAGGGATTCTACTTATATGGGCATCAGGAGGAGCATGAGGCGCCCTCCTGAACCTGTGAACCAATCAACCTGTCAATCACCACATAGCCACGCCCTAATGCATACCCTGCTTTATCTTCACATATAAAATCAGGGAGGCCAAAATGTCCCAAATGAACATCATACTGCATTGAAGAAGGCTTTAAACTAGCGATTGAGACCATAAACACATTTTGAAAACGTTTACTGAGGTTAGAAATCAAGTGAGAAGTTGGTGAATTCTCCATTGACTTGTATAGAGACGGAAGTCCTTTTGACACCAAAACGGTCGCCCCCTGGTGGCCTTTTGATAGAATGCAGTTTTAAGTTACTTCCGCGTTGGCCTCATTTCAGAGGACCGGAACTCCCCGCCTGATTTACGCCCATTTCTTCTCTTGGTTATGACTCATATGCACATATATATTTTCCTCAAATTACATTCATTTTAACCCGCTGGCACAATGCCTTAATATTTCCCATCAGGAGACGCTGAATACACACACACACACACACACACACTCACCCTCATCTCTGTCTTTCCTCTCATGCCAGTCAAATATCTTTCTATCTGTCTTTCCATTTCATCATCTCTCTCTCTGCGTGTTACTGTCTAATCCAGCTGTCATCACGTTGTCTTCACGCCCTTTTGTTTTCAAGGTCTGTCTCCTTTTATGGAGCGAGCACACACACACACACACACACACACACACACACACACACACACACACACACACACACACACACACACACACACACACACACACACACACACACACACACACACACACACACACACACACACACACACACACACGACCTCTCACAGGACAGTCAGATAATAAAAACGTATTCCAAAAACTATTAAAAACCCATCAATGCTCCTGCTGCCAGAAATATATTCACTAGAGCTCTAATTAGGATTGTGTGTGTGTGTGTTTCAGGTGTGGGAGGGGCAGAGCATTGTGAAGCTGGCCAGGATGATGCTGGGTGAGACCAACCCCGCTGACTCCAAACCCGGCAGCATCCGTGGAGACCTGTGCGTCAACATCGGCAGGTGAGGAAACAGGGTTTTTTTTTTTTTTTTTTAATAAACTGCATAACAATATACAACATATAGCTTATACAGACAGACAGACGGGTGATAAATGAAAGACTAAATCTGACTAAAATCAGAATTCTGACTCAGTAAAATATTAATTTTGACCTTGTAAGTTAATCAAAATAACTTCAGATAACTCACAAAAGTGATTTGAGGAAGCAAAATATAAATCATAAAATACTAAATCAGTAATCTTAACTTTTAACCTTCGTGTCGTCCTCCCGGGTCAAATTGACTCCGTCTGTTTTGACTGTTCCTTCTTTCCTTCCTTCCTCCCTCCTTCTCGCTTTCTTTCCTTCCTATCTCTTTCTTCCCTTCCTTCTTCCCTCCCTCCTTCCTCTTTTCCTTTCTCCCTCCCTCCCTAATTTCCTTCTTTCCTTTCCTCCCTTCCTCTCTCCTTTCTTCCATTCCTTCCTCCCTCCTTCCTCTTTTCCTTCCTTCCTTTCCTCCCTGCCTCCTTCTCTCTTCCTTTCCTCCCTCCCTCCCTCCCTCCCTCCCTCATTCTTTTTCTTTCCTTCCTCTCTTTCTTCCCTTCCTTCTGTCCTTCCTTCCTTCCTTCTTCCTCCCTTCCTTCTTTACTCGAGGACAACAGGAGGGTGAATAATACAGAGTCATTTTATAGTGGTTGGTTTTGCGGCTCACCTGTGTGTGTTCTCTCAGGAACATCATCCACGGCAGCGACACACTGGAGAACGCCAAGAGAGAGGTTGACCTGTGGTTCAAAGGGGAGGAGTTGGTCAGCTACACTCCCTGCGCCCAGCCATGGCTGTACGAGTAAACTGGCCAATCACAAACCAGTTTACCAATCACAACCCCCCCCCCACTGACCTGATCACACCCAACCTTCACCACAGTCGATCCTCTGACTTCGGACAATCAACAACATGTAGCACTTCTCAATAAAGTCTCATGTTAACAAACTGTCTCTGCCTCCAATCATATTTTTAGACTTTTTTTAAGGAGCATGTTAGAAGCAAAACTATATGAAATGCAACAAAATTGAAAAGGTGCAGTCCTCCTCTGGTACTATATAAAAAGATTATAAAACATATAAACATAAAATAAATAAGGAGAGAAACAAAACAACAACAACAACAACAAAACATTAGCATAAAACAACATCCGCAACCTTAAAATAAAATGAATCATTCCAGTCTTATTATTATTATTGCACTTGTGTTTCAATTAATGTATGTATTGCACATTTGTATGTATACCAACAGTCAAGCAGTATTTAGTACGATTATGGCTCTTGCATAGAAGCTGTTTCTTAGTCTATTTGTTCTTGCTTTTAATGTTCTGTAACGTCTTCCAGAGGGTAACAGTTCAAAAAGTGCATTTGCAGGATGGGTTGGATCACTGAGGATGTGACTTCCTGAGGCAGTGAGAACTGTAGAGGGAAGGAAGGGAAGGAAGGGGGCAGCCAGTGATCTTCTGGGCCATGGTAACAACTCTTTGGAGCACCGATCCGATATTACTATTGGATATCAGCCCCGATATTGACTAAAAAGTTAGATTGGGTATCGGATAGTGGGGCTACTCTATTCACTGGATGGATGGATGGATAGATGGATGGATAGATGGATGGATGGATAGATGGATGGATAGATGGATAGATGGATAGATGGATAGATAGATAGCCTCTCCAAGACAAATCAAGACACTTCATGACATACAACAAAAAGGAAAAGAAAAAAGTTGCAAATAGGCATAAAACAGCAGCAGGTGTAAATACTGTATAAAGCCCTCTGAGATAATCTCCTGGTAGAGTCCTATCAGGTTCAGAGCTCGTATGTGGAATAAAATATTTCTTACCTATGTTCCGGCTCGCCCTCAGGACTCTGAACCTGCAGCCGGATGGAAGCAGTTCAGATTCTGAGTTTAAGGTGTGAAGCGTCTCCAGGTCTCTGTCTGGACTTCCTGACTGCTGCTCTGCTGAACCTCACCGAGCCGTTGTTGTGGCTGACCGATCACCTTCACTGTGATGTATACAATCGAGGAAAGTTTGTGTATTTGCTTCACATTCAGGTTGCTATACCAAGCAGCTATATTAAAGGCCTCTGTACGGTATTTACAGTATCTGTCTACTTACACCAAAACTCTTCAATTTCCTCATTAAAAACAGTCGCTGATTTACTCTCTTAACCCTCCTGTTGTCCTCGATTCAAGGAAGGAAGGGAGGAAGAAGGAAGGGAGGAAGGAAGGAGGGAGGGAGGGAGAAAGGAAAAGAGGTAGGGAGGAAGGAAGGAAAGAAGGGAGGAAGGAAGGAAGGAATGAAATAAGGAAGGAATGAAAGAAGGAAGGAAGGAGGACAGAAGAAAGGAGGAAGGAAGGAAGGAGGAAAGAAGGAAGGAAGGAAGGTAGGACGGAGGGAGGAAAAAGGAAAGAGGGAGGGAGAAAGGAAAAGAGGAAGGAAGGAAGGGAGGAAGGAAGGAAAGAGGGAGGAAGGAAGGAAAGAAGTAGCGTAGGAAAGAAGGAGGGAGGGAGGAAGGACAGAAGGAATGAAGAAAGGGGGATGGAGGGAAAGAAGGAAGGGCAAAAAGAGAGAAGGAAGGAAGGGAGGAAAAAAGGAACAGTCAAAACAGACAGGGTCAATTTGAGCCGGGAGGACGACACAAAGGTTAAAAATGCTTTCTGCTCATTGAAGCTCACGCTGTGATCGATGATCGTTCCTAAATACTTAAAACACACACAAACATTTATTTATGCTGCTGTCTTCATCTGTCGTGTCCGGCCCGAACCGAATCACCCTGTGGGACAAATAAAGCAGTGTGTTGTGTCACTGTGAGCTCGGTAACCCTTAGCAACCGTCCAACACTGTAGTCTCTGACAGGATGAGTCTAAAGCTAATGAGTGCTGAGTGTGTATCACATGTCTGCTCCTTCACAAGCCTGAGAGGTACATCTACAGGTTTCTGGCTGAGTGTCAGTAACAGAAGCTGCTGTGGCTTCACTTAATTGGCTCTGAATTAACTTGATGAAACGTTGCCATCAGCTGAATGTTACCCTCCTCAGCAGCTTAACCAATCATCCCAAACATCAGATGATCCTGCTGACGTCAGACCTGCTTAGTAGAGTCCAGACTGAGATCCAGGAAAGAAACTCATCCAAAGTGTCTGCTGATGGAAAGAGGGGAAGGAAAGGAAGGAGGGAGGAAAGAAGGGAGGAAGGAAGGGAGGGAGGGAGGGAGGGAGAAAGGAAAAGATGTAGGGAGGAAGGAAGGAAAGAAGGAAAGAAGGACAGAGGAAAGAAGGGAGAAAGGGAGGAAGGAGGACAGAAGAAAAAAGGGAGGAAGGAAGGAAGGAAGGAGGAAAGAAGGAAGGAAGGAAGGTAGGACGAAGGGAGGAAAAAGGGAAAGAGGGAGGGAGAAAGGAAAAGAAGGGAGGAAGGAAAGAAGGAAAGGAGGAGGGAAAGAAGGAAGGAGGATGGAAGGAAAGATGGACGGGAGAAGGGAAGGAAGGAAGAAAGGAAGGAAGGATGGAAGGAAAGAAGGAGGGAGGGAGGCAAGATGGAAGAAAGGAAGGAAGGATGGAAGGAAAGAAGGAGGGAGGGAGGAAGGAAGGAAGAAAGGAAGTTGACTTTGGCTTCCTTCACAAGCCTGAGAGGTAAATCTACACGTTTCTGGCTGAGTGTCAGTAACAGGGGGGAGAAAGGAAAAGAGGTAGGGAGGAAGGGAGGAAGGTAACAGTTGGGCCATTTGACGTCAGACCTGCTAAGTAGAGTCCAGACTGAGATCCAGGAAAGAAACTCATCCCAAGCGTCTGCTGATAGACTGACACTTGTTTCCTTTTAGAGGGCTGAATGTGAGAAGCATGAGACACCAAACACTGTCAGCATTACTCATGGATCCAGGTCACACACACATATATAACACCTCATCAACAGTAATAAGATACTTTGAATCTTCTAGATAACTTTTGATGATTTAGTTTTGATGACACTCACTTCTATAATGATTCAGCTGTTTCCTCCTGTCCTCCCAACAACCTGCTGTAGGGGAGACCGGGGTAAGATGAGCCATTTTTCATATTTCGGATCACTACATCAATGCAATCATAGTTTTGTGGCTAACTACTATATCTGCATATATTTCAGGATGTTGTGCATCCCTTCAAACAAACAGAATGAGTGTAAACATAACTGTTCCGATAATATAGCATGTCCAAAAAAAAGGCTGTGGCACAACTTACCCCGTGTAAACATGAGAATGCTTTAAAGTGCGCTCGGGAAGAGAACATTAACAGCTGTGGTCAGTTATGGACTAGTAACAGAAACTCTCATCCTCTCATCATCCTTCCTTTCTTCCTGACCGGCTCTGACCGGCTCAACTTACCCCAGAGCTCATAGATACAATTGATTTATAAAACAAATTTAAAATGATGTATTTTGGTCTAAACACAATTCTCATGAAACTTATGATAGACTAAAATCACTTTCAAGAGTGAAAAATGTTTTTTTGGAAATAAAGATCTAACCACTTTACCCATGTGGTTCTTACCTTCACAGACTCCGTGAAATGATGCCTTCCTCCCAAATATTTGGTCACATGATCAATGTTTTTTACCGTTTCAACAAGGTGTGGCTCAACTTACCCCAGTCTCCCCTGACACTGTTTTTTGTTTAAGCTGTCGTAAATAATTCAGTGTTTTCTGCTGTAATCAGGGTAAAGAAAAGACATTCATGAAAAAACATTCATCTTAAGTCATTTGGTTGAATGTTTAAAATGCTTTAAAATAAAATGTATTTTACTTCTTCAGAGAAAGTTTTACCTTCAGACAGAAAACTCAACCAGGAGGAAATGAAAGAAATACTCAACATTACATGCAACAAAATGATGATTTCAAAAATCATTTTAAGAGTTTTTTTTATTGCATAAAAAAGTCAGTCATTTATTTTACACCTAAATGTAATAGTTTCTTCACAATCATGCTGCCAAAAAAACTTAATGAAAGTTTAAATTGTTACATAACTACATTTTATTTTAACCTACCTTTACATTGTATAGTTTCTATCTATATATAGATATGTTAAAACATCTGTATGATTTGATAGAGCTAGGTAAACATCATGTTCACAGCACGAACATGTGGACCAGATGGACAGTAACATGATCAACAAATACTCATTAAACTCAGTGTGGGACACAAATAGATTCAAATATCTTCTTTTTTTTTATCCATTGGCACATATGTTAAAACATCTGTATGAGTCTGGGTTTGTCTCTGCAGGCGGTTTAGCTTATTTTAAATCCTCTTAGTTTTAGTTGGCTCTGTTTTGCAGGTTTTTGTAGGCTACATGTGAAATATGCAACGTCTACATTTACAGACTTCATCCGTCTGAAACAGCAAGAAAACACAAGACAAAAGCTTCACTGTTTGCCTGTTCTGAAATGAGTTGGTTAGCACATGGAAGTGTTGTTAATAGATGAGCTCAAGATGCATCAGAACCAGAGAGCAGCTGATAGTTTAGTCAGGTCTGATAATGACCTTGTCATATCAAGATAAAACTATTTCATCATATTTTCTTCGGATGACAACGTGTTGCTCACAGATGTTGGTTTTATATCTTCTTAATTCTTTTTCTTCTGGGAAATTAAAGTATACACACTGAGTTCAGATAGGTTTCCCAATCGGAGAACTCTAATTTCCAAATATTAAACTCATGACATCACCTGGATAGCCTCCAGACCGGATCCAGCCTTGAATCAGGTCTTGAATGGGTTTAATCTGATAACATTTTTGATTTGGACCCAGTGATACATTTCAGGCTCAATCCAAGACCAGCAACTGTAACTTAAATTGCCTCCAAAATTTGGTACTGGACTTGATTAGTTCCCAAATTTAATACCTGATAAAAACACAATTAAGTGTTAATGGATCCAATACAATCAATACATCCAACATCAAGGCTGAACTTTCTCCAAAATGTTGGAATTGTGTTGGAGATTCAGTTTTCGATCCCACACAGTCAATTTTCTATCTGTTCCTTTTTTGGGTTCAGTCTCAAATCTCTAATCTCAAGACATCACAATGTAGAGTCCACGACAAGACATCCGAGTCCTGATACTTCCTAAATAAACCAAGATTAAAGATAACACAAGTGTTATCTCCAGATAATGGACCTAAACCCTAAATAGCAACCACTGCCGTTCTTTCCTTTCCAGACACACTGAAACATTCTTTTTGTTCTCCGGTCCCAAACCACAGTCTGGGAAACACTGCCATTTAGTAAGTCACTGTAAAATCCACAAAAAAAAAAACCTAGAAAACCGACAAAGTCCTCCTTCCCACTGCTGACACATACACTGTGTCCGAAACTGATGGAGATGAAGACCACTGAATTGAAAGATCCAAATGTATTTCCACTCAGAATAAAAAGGGCCTTAGTGCTGACCATAGACTGTATATAAAATGGATGTAACATCCGTGATGTCACCCATTGGTTTGTGGACTGCTGCTCGGAGGCCAATAGTATCGGATCTGAGCAGCGCCATCTTGAAAATTTCCGGTGCATGCCGGGAAAAATAAAAACAGCGATTCTACTTATATGGGCATCAGGAGGAGCATGAGGCGCCCTCCTGAACCTGTGAACCAATCAACCTGTCAATCACGACGTAGTCACGCCCTAATGCATACCCTGCTTTATCGTCACATATAAAATCAGGGAGGCCAAAATGTCCCAAATGAACATCATACTGCATTGAAGAAGGCTTTAAACTAGCGATTGAGACCATAAACACATTTTGAAAACGTTTACTGAGGTTAGAAATCAAGTGAGAAGTTGGTGAATTCTCCATTGACTTGTATAGAGACGGAAGTCCTTTTGACACCAAAACGGTCGCCCCCTGGTGGCCTTTTGATAGAATGCAGTTTTAACTTACTTCCGCGTTGGCCTCATTTCAGAGGACCAGAACTCCCCGCCTGGTGGTGACGTATTCTGCCACAACAGACAGACAGAGATTTGTCATTTGGATGTGGCGGCTGTGGCTCAGGAGATAGAGTGGGTTCGTCACTATGCCCCCATTCTTACTCACTACAAAACTCTGATAAGCTAAGCGAAACAGCCAACCGTCTCACACCTAATGGATGTTAATACTGGATGATTCTGCAAAACCCTTCAATGAAAACATCCAGTGAAAACATTAAATTCTAGCTTTCTACAGTATCTATGCTATACTGTTAAGACACGTAAAGGACACATACTTTGGCACTGGACATAAATCGTAAGGTACTTAACTTCTAATAGATAACGGACTGCAATGGACACAACACCAGACGTCTGAATCACTGGGAGAGAATAACGTTGGATGGCGATTGAGAGATCTGAGACTATGAGCCTGTCACGATGGTAGAGATACCAGTACTAACCCAAGTACTCTTAACCCTCCTGTTGTCCTCGAGTCAAGGAAGGAAAGGAGGAAGAAGGAAGGAAAGGAGGGAGGGAGGGAGGAAGGAAGGAGGGAGGAAGAAGGAAGGGAGGGAGGAAGGAAGGAAAGGAGGAAGGAAGGAAGGAAGAAGGAAGGAAAGGAGGAAGGAAGAAGGAAGGAAAGGAGGAAGGAGGGGAGGAAGAAGGTAGGAAAGGAGGACAGAGGAAAGAAGGGAGGGAGGGAGGGAGGAAGGAAGGAAGGAAGGAAGGAAGAAAGAAAGAAAAGGAGGGAAGAAAGGGAGGACAGAGGAAAGAAGGGAGGGAGGAAGGAAAGAAGGAACGAAGGAAGGAAGGAAGGAGGAAAGAAGGAAGGAAGGAAGGTAGGACGGAGGGAGGAAAAAAGGAAAGAGGGAGGGACAAAAGAAGGAGGGAGGGAGGAAGGACAGAAGGAAAGAAGGGAGGAAAGAAGGAACAGTCAAAACAGACGGGGTCAATTTGACCCAAGAGGACGACAGGAAGGTTAAAGTTATACTGAAACCATTTGAGGACTTCACTTCCCATCATGTGAATGCAACACTCCAACACATCTAAAGGATTTGATTTTTACACTAAATATATTTGCATTTGCTTGCTCTTGATTGGCTGTGAGCAAGTCCTACAAATAGTCATATTTTCTGGCTCTGGGTGCAAAAAGGATCGATTGCAGGAGCCTGATCTCTCAGAAATACGTGACGGGGGCACGACTTCTTAACACTGAATGTAAGTGTCCCCATCACCGAAACGTAAAATCAATGGGAATCCTCTTTCCTGGTGGACAAACGAATTCCCCGGTTCAACAACGTCACGTACATCTGTTTTCTAATCTATAAATCTTTTATTTAATCGTTATTTTTAATAGTCATTTAACTGAATTTATTAAAGTGCATTAAATACGATTTTTTGTTGTCTAAAAACAGGTTGTGTTTGATATAACTGTCATTTTGGTGTAATGAGGTAGTTATTATATTTATTAGCTGGACTTCACCTTTACGTTATTAAAAAGGGAAATACTGTCCTCTTTTAACATTTTACCACATGAATAATAATATAATCAATAGTTTTATAGGCTGTTATTAGAATGAACCGGGGAATCCGTTTGTCCACCACCAAAGAGGATTCCCATTGATTTTACATTGGTATTGTTTTCGTGATGGGGACACGTACATTTAACACATTGCATGTCCCCATCACGAAATTCAGTGTTAACAGGGGTCGGTCCCCTGTCACGTATTTCTGTGAGATCAGGTTGGATTGCAGGTATGGTTTGACGGGAGACGTTTCCATACAACATGGTATCGATTTATTACCTTAAAGGTATCGAGTACTGAAACCCATCGCTACACGATGGTCAACTTTTGTTGTTTCACTGGTTGCTTCTTTACAAAACTGATAAACCCTTTTAGCTTTGGGTCACAGCGTATGTGAATCTTTAAATTGAGCGGTTTCCCCTTTAACACATCAATCATTTTCTCCATTTTTACAAAAATCTGTCACAAACAACTGCGTCCAAAATACAAGTACAACTTTTTCACCAGGGTCACAGACAGTTTGTCAAAATCATTCCATAAAAACATTATCAAATGTATATATCATCTATAGATAGCACCATAATACAAAGAAGACAAGTCGACATTATTGGAGATTCACGTACAAAAAGACAACAAACAAACACAGACGCCGTACACACAGTAGTGATAGTAACAAGTATGAAATTTAAAAAACAGCGACTAGTTTGGTGTGCAAGTTACTAAAAATGATGCATGCACACACAGTTTAAAACACAAACACAAACACACACACACACACTCCCACAAATTCTTTATGTTATTATTCATTAGAAGCCCTATAACGCTTGATTTATGCGTTGTCATCGTGCCTTTCCCTCCTGGAGAACAGACAGATTAGATTAGTGTGGAAGCTCATTTCTGTCACAATAAACTAAATAAAGCGGATGAAATTAAAACACAAGGTAAGTCAAAATCACAGTATTAAAAGAGTATATCAAAGCTCTGAGATTGTAAATCCAAATTATGAGAAACTAAGTCAAAATTGTGAGAAACTAGGTTAAAAAAAGAGGCAATATTAAGTCAGAATAGTGACTTTGTAGGTCAAAATTATGAAAAATTAATCAAAATTATATGATCGTCCAAAAACAGAAGAAAAAATGTTATGATATTGAGTCACAATTACAAAATAACCTACTTAATTGAAATTATGTACATTTTGTCAATAAGATATAAAGTAAACATTTTGACTTACCATGTGTATTTTTAATTGTTTTTATCAAGTCTAACTTATCAAATTATTTTATGTCTAACATGGACTCCCACATTAAACAGATAAAAATGAAAAATTAAATACAATTGGATTGAAAACTAATTAGCAGCATACATTTTGTCACATAACTTTGTTAATTATAGTTTTTTGTATTTCACACATGATTATTGTTAGTAGCATCCTAAGTTTTACATCCACAGCTCTTGATAATATGTAAGTATCATATTAGCTTATTTATTTATACATTTCAGTATGTGACTCTTTTGATTCCTCTCTCATGTCAGTGGTATTTGTAGATTTAGTCTGTTTTTGCTGTCGAAAAATAGGCGGAATAAATATATTTTTTTTCCTCGATGAAATGAACACTGGTAACTAGATTAGATTGTCACCTCTGTGATGTAGCTGCACTGTGGTTATTATCATATTATTAGACACGGCAGGAGATTTGCAAGGCCCCGGTTTGTGTTTGATGACGGTTGAAATGACCGAGGCTTTAAATCATTATCACATCTGAACATCACAGACAAGTGAAGCTGACTGTATATAAGAAATGGACGTAACATCCGTGACGTCACCCATTGGTTTGTGGACTGCTGCTCGGAGGCCAATAGTATTGGATCTGAGCAGCGCCATCTTGAAAATTTCAGGTGCATGCTGGGAAAAATAAAAACAGGGATTCTACTTATATGGGCATCAGGAGGAGCATGAGGCGCCCTCCTGAACCTGTGCACCAATCAACCTGTCAATCACAACTAATGCATACCCTGCTTTATCGTCACATATAAAATCAGGGAGGCCAAAATGTCCCAAATGAACATCATACTGCATTGAAGAAGGCTTTAAACTAGCGATTGAGACCATAAACACATTTTGAAAACGTTTACTGAGGTTAGAAATCAAGTGAGAATTCTCCATTGACTTGTATAGAGACGCAAGTCCTTTTGACACCAAAACGGTCGCCCCCTGGTGGCCTTTTGATAGAACGCAGTTTTAAGTTATTTCCGCATTGGCCATGTGAGGATTTCATGCTCTTTTCTGTTTTATATCATTATAATCCAAATAAACCAAATTAGTTTTGGAGTGTTGGTTGGGTCAAAGAAGACATCTGAAGACATCATCGACTCGTTTTCTGACATTTCAAAGACTGAATGAGTCAAAAAAAATGAACATTAGTAGTTGGTCGTAAAACGTGAATGTTGCCACTGAGCAAGTCTGAAGAACTTAGGTAGTTGTGTGTTTCTAAAGATTTGTTTGTTCATAATATTGTTAAATTATTACATTTGAAGCACATATTTATTCTCTTTTCTTCGTGAATCTGTAGCTCAGTGAAGCTAAAAAGAACATACAATTTATATATTCCTGTTACATATACATTTTGTTAGAAGATATACTTTATGTCATACATTTTATCAGTTTTTTAAGAATGTGATAATCTTTATTACTAGTATTTTCTGTGAATTAAATATACTCTCAATCAAATAATTTCTATTATACCATTTTTGCTGAATATTCTTGTTAAGCCCTGAAGATAAACAGAACTCTATTAACTTGTTAAACTAATTAATGTGTTCAAGATTTATATTGATATTTATTTACTGAGGGAATATATTTGGATAAACCTCCTTTAGCCAGAGTTCATTTTGCTGGTATCAAACTTCCAACAATACTGATGCTAAGAACAGTGGCAGTATTGTGTTGCTGATAGATATTACCTGCTCATTTTAATTTAATTCTGACTGCAGATGTGACCTGTTGTCACTTTGAGTACAATTTACACTATTATTCATCAATGCAGACTTTCAGCAGTGGCTCAAAAAACCTAAACAAAAACAAAAAAATGAAAAATGAAGTGCTGGCTTTTGTTGATTTGTGGCATCCAGACGACTCGTTAATCCAGAGTCCACAGCATATACACACACACACACACGTTTTAAATGACTGCTAATCTCAACATGACATTACACAGCATCCATTAATAATATTATTACGTCAAGAGTTTGGACCCTTGAACACACTGCACAAACATGTACAAACAACAAACATCTTGATCTTGGAAAAACAAAACAAATAAAGCCATACAAAAGTTTTCTCATCGTGTTTTTTTTGTGTGTTACTTTCTGTTTTCTAGAGATGAAGTAACTGCTCCAAACGCTACCTTCCTTTATCTTTTGTTTATATCTTCTTTTGTCGTCTTTGCCCAGTTTCTCAGTCAGAGTCTGACATTGTGTAGTGATATTTGGGACTACAGTAGCTATTTTACCCAACGTGGTTATTAGATCAACGACCAGTGTGTAGGATTTAGTGCCATCTTGTGGTGAAGTTGCAGATTGCAACCAACTAAATACTCCTCTCCTACCCCTCCCAGCTTGCAGGAGAATCCACTGTGGCTGCAAAGCTCATGAAAAATGCAAAAGGTCCTCTGTAGAACCAGTGTTTGGTTTGTCCGCTCTGGGCTACGGTAGAAATATGGCAGGCTCCATGTAAGAGGACCCGCTCCCTATGTAGATATAAAAGTCTCATTCTAAGGTAACGAAAACACAGTGATTCTTATTTTCATGGGCTCATACATCAATTAAAACATTTTTTATGAATATTCTATTTCTGCCAAGTCTGTTCCGCTAGATGCCACAAAAGTCTACACACTGCACCTTTAAGAAAAGTCTCTTGGGAAAGTTTAAAAAAAACAAGGAGATGTGAGAAGAGAGTTTGGAAAATGAAAAATAATTGCCTGGTCAGACCAGCATTTAGGACAGCATCATTTTCTGCATGACCAAACCAATATGAGATTAAAGATTAAATCCTTGTGGAGTTTTTGAGTTTGGTGTCAGACAGGAGGCTTTGCTACAAATACATCTCTCCAATATACTTGTTTGGTTAGTGACTAAAGGCCAATTCATGCTTTCCACATCCGAGTACAATAGTACGAGGGAACAGTACGAGGGTCCACATATACTCCAATCAGGGGACCATACATACTACAATCAGGGGTCCCCAGAAACAGCCATGTTCCCCATGTGTGGAGGGACACTAAGGTGGGCAGTGCCTTTCCAATTGGGCTTTTGTGCCACCCACTCCAATCCTATCAGATTTAGGAAAACCTCCTCTCCTACTGTACGTAACTGACATTATGCTGTATCAAAGGCGGTTTCATGTAGCTACCAGCTAGATGAAAGTTGCTGAACATCTAACTATGAGCTCCTTTTATAAATAAAACACATCTAGAGAATGAAGCATGTTTGTACCAGGCTGTGTTGGGTCTGAAGGACTCATTAGGTCACCAGATATGGTTTAACACCCGATCCAGACACACGTGAGATCATCCATGATGACTGGACGCCTCAACAACTTTATACATTTTTTCTCTTTTGAAAGAGAACTAACAGACACTTTGGACTATGATGACATAAACGACACAATCGGATAACAAGACAGCATAGTTTTTTTTTCATCCTGGTCCGCTTTAGCATGATTCCTGTGAGGAAGTTCTGAATAGTAACATTTTTGTTGTTCAATTTGTGTTTGTAGTTATTCAGATGGTTATATAGTGTTGGATTTGTTATTATCACGTTGACTAAACATATACGAAATGGCCCATTATCACTGATACCTGATCCAGCTATTAGAGTCAGTATCGGACTGATATCGATTATAAGTACCACTATCTGTGCATCTCTACATGAGGACAGGATGAATTGGCCTTAAAGCTACAGTCTAACTGGCAGAAAACTAGCTGGCTTGATGGGCTGTAATGGCTGGCTAGCTCTAGCATGTTCCCAGCTCTTCTGATAAAGTGGATGCTTACAAAGAAATCTGTTAAAACACTTTCAGGTAAAATTCTGTAATATTTGGCTGGTGTTTAACTTCTCATCAAACTAAATGCTAAACAGACAGTAACAATGAATTGTAGCTAACATTTTGTATTTTAAATGTAATTCCAACTTGTTTAAAGTCTCTTTAACTGACTTCACATGATTCTTAAACTTTAGTAACAAGACAATATGTGACACGACGTTCAGTTAGTGGCTAAGCCTGCGAGCTAGGTAGATTATTGGGCTACACTGGTAATATATGCTCCGAGCTAAATCCCTGTAGCTTTACAACACTGAATGAACTAAAGCAAAGGTGGGTTCTTCCAAACTGGCAGTTAGCAAGTAAGCAAGCTAGCCTGGTGGGCTATTGTGGCTGGCTAGTATGTTACTGGTTAACTCGCCAGCTATAGTAGGGCTGAGGTGAGGAGTCACAGCTATTTATATATTTTTTATTCAGTTACCTGTTCCATTATTTCTTCTATAAAAAAATCCCAACAGAAGGATCTAAAGCATATCTATTTAGCTTTTAGGAAAAATGCTGAATCCTTCCTGTTTAAAGTCAGTTTAAATATAAAATATAAAACATTACTGTCATAAACCATCACATCCAGTCAGTCTTAGATTTTAAATGTGCAGGTTGCTAAAACCCCCAAACTTCCAAAGAAAATGAGAAGCAGCAATCATTAGTGTCATGACGGGCAGCTCTGACACTGACTGTTGCACGTGGATAAAATTCTGCTGATAATTTTTTGGTCTGACCTGGCGGTAAAAGAAGTGAGATAAGGAACACCTGGGTTATTTTACAGGGCCGTGACCGTTGGCGAGTGTCTCCATAGCAGGAATGAGTCCCTGCCTCGGGGTTTGTACTCTGGGTTTCCCCCGAAAAACTCCTGGGTGGGGCTTGAGGTTGACTCAGTGCTGATTGGGTATATTAAGCGGCAAAATAAACGCCTATAAACCGTTGCAGAATGATTAGGTCACCTCCAGAGTCCGATGGGTCCTATCAATGTCCTACTGCAATGTAGACACAACGGCTAAATGGACTGAGTGAGAGGACATTCCTGTAAAGTTCCCGCCTCATAAATTTGACCCAGAACTTCCTTAACCGAAACGGGATTAAAGACGGAGGACTAAAAACCGTGGATGTAGTGATGGAGGAAGGTAGGCAGGACTGGACACGTTTATCTTCCATCTCCAGCCAGCTGAAGTCGTTCAAAGTTTGTGTTTACCGCCTTAAAACAGACAGTCAACAACGTCAGACGCCATGTAGCTTGTTTTCATGCCTGTCCTTCAGTTTTCTACCTGTAGAAACATGGTGTTTCCTCCACAAAAAACTAAACATCTGAATTAATCACAGTAGATGATTACATGAGACCTGAAACTCATCATTGTAGCAAAGAAAAAAGGATGGATGGATGGATAAAGGCAGAGAGGATAAACGAAGGCCTACGGGTCCTGGCTGGTAAAGAATTCTCCAGACGATCCGTTGGTTTCTGTTTCAGTCCTTCCAGACGGTAACTCCGGTCCTTCAGTGTTTTCTTCTTTTATCTGTGAACCTACAGAAACAAACAGGACATTAGGAGCGCTCGGTTAGAGCTCCTGGTCAGCCTGATGCGTAGCAGCCGGGTGGAGTTTGAGAATCGTCTGTTGTGAATGAAATCTATAGAGCTGCAACAATAAGGCAATTATCAGAAAATAAATCGATTAAGAGCTTTAGTAATTTTTCAAGCAAAACTGCCAAAATTTCCACCCTCTGAAATGTGGCTTGGTGGTTTTGTTTGTCATGCACAGTAATAATAATTTGGGGGTTTGAGATTGTAAAGGATAAGCTCAGTGTTGTCTATGACGAGCAGGGGCGCCTCCAGGGATTATGGACCACCATGAAAAGATAACACACATAGGCAACGCCAACCATGTTTGGGAATTTGATGCTAAAAAGACTGTAAATGTGTCAGATATCACTTGATATGACTAACTCAGACTGCTGAAGCTCATAGAAGCTGATCAGCTACTCTAAATCCATTTAGTTCACCTATACAGTTCAAATGCAAGTACAGGAAGATAAGGATACAAACACATAGAGATTGGATGATTAATCATTGGTTTTCCATCAACGGGACATTAATAAGCAACATTTTACAGATAAATTGTTTTTAGTCCTTTTCTCGTCTCCAGGTTCAGTTTGAAGCTTTTCTTGTTCTTATATGATCTTGTGTGATATTTAAATTAATATCTGTTGATTGTGGACTTCATTTAAGGAAAAAAAGAAACAGAGAAGGAGGGAGGAAGGAAGGACGGAAGGAAGGAAGGGAAGAAGGACCAGTCAAAACAGACGGGGTCAATTTGACCCGGGAGGACGACACGAAGGTTAATGGCGTTAATTTGCCTAAATGTAACAGAAAGCCACTGCAGAGGGGAAAGCACCAGGTGTGTGTGTACCTGCCCCTTCCTCTGCAGAGGGGGAAAGCACCAGGTGTGTGTGTACCTGCCCCTTCCTCTGCGTTGGGGCTGCTCTCCGGGTCGGCAGATGGAGGCTGGGCCGCCGAGGCAGGAGTCGGGGGCGACGGGTAACCGGGCGGACTCTCGTTCTCGTCTCCTGACAGGCTCCTGGGTACGCCCATCACCACGGCAACAGACAGGCTGACCGGTCGCTTGGCGATGGGCAGCTTCCTCTCTGAGAGAAGCAGGGAAGATGGAACTGGGTCTTAAACCAACAATCAGGAGCCTAAATGAACATGAAGGGTGTTTATGTGTGATGATTCCTCCTGTTCATACTGACCATTAAAAGATCCCTTCATAATGTTTACTGTAATGATTCCTCCTGTTCATACTGACCATTAGAAGATCCCTTCATAATGTTTACTGTAATGATTCCTCCTGTTCATACTGACCATTAGAAGATCCCTTCATAATGTTTACTGTAATGATTCCTCCTGTTCATACTGACCATTAGAAGATCCCTTCATAATGTTTACTGTAATGATTCCTCCTGTTCATACTGACCATTAGAAGATCCCTTCATAATGTTTACTGTAATGATTCCTCCTGTTCATACTGACCATTAGAAGATCCCTTCATAATGTTTACTGTAATGATTCCTCCTGTTCATACTGACCATTAGAAGATCCCTTCATAATGTTTACTGTAATGATTCCTCCTGTTCATACTGACCATTAGAAGATCCCTTCATAATGTTTACAATGGAAGTGATGGAGGACTAAACCCAGTCCTCCTTCTGTGGAAACATGGATTTAAAAGTTGATCTGAAGCTAATATGAAGCTTCAGTCGTCAGAATGAGAGACAGACAGGAAGGAAGAAAGAAAGAAAGAAAGAACGAAAGAAAGAAAGAAAGGAAGGAAGGAAGGAAGGAAGAAAGAAAGTAGAATGAAGAGAAAGAGAACAAGAAGAAGGAGAGAAAGAAAGAAAGAAAAATATGAGAAAAGGGAGGAAAAAGAGAAAGAATGGACAAGAAGTAGGAGGAGAGAAAAAGAAAAAGAAAAATGGAGGAAGAAGAGAGAAAGAAAGAATGAGGAAGAAGAAAGAAAAAGAAAAGTGGAGGAAGAAAAAGTAGGAGAGTAAGAAAGAAAGAAAGAAAGAAAGGAGGAGAGTAAATGAGTCTTCATCTTCTATGTTTCAACGTTACAGTGTTTTTAGTAGCAAAGTCTTTGTGTTCCTATACTTCCACCACAGCTCAACAGGGAAACACTAAGAGGGAATCTGATGCTAAAAAGACTGTAAATGTGTCAGATATCACTTGACTAACTCAGACTGATGAAGATTAATAGAAGCTCATCATCTACTTTATAAATCCTCCATCACTTTACACTGGAAGCACATTTGAAAGAGATCTTTAACAGTCAGTATGAACAGGAGGAATGATTGGACACCAACATTTAGGAGCAAAGCTTACTTTTCTTTTGTCCCTTGTACTGCTGGGATTTCTTCCTCTGTTTGGATGCAGCTGATTGTAGTTCTCTCAAGCCTGAAAACACACACATTTATATTTTTATATGAGCTCATTTAAGGAAATAATAATAGGACGGCGTTCAGTTCGACCATGACCTGAAGATCATTCGGATGATCAGTGGAGAAGCCTGAAAGTAGAGACATTTTAGGTGCATTTAAAGTTTTACAAACCTTATCTTGAAGTTACCTCATCTAAATAATGCTAATAATCATTGTAGGTTAAGATGTATTAACCTTCTGTACCCCGTCTGTCTCGACTGTTCCTTCTTTCCTCCCTTCCTTCATCCTTCCTTCTCTCTTTCTTTCCTCCCCCTCCTTTCCTTCTTTCCTCTGTCCTTCTTTCCTCCCTCCCTCCTACCTTCCTTCCTTCCTTCTTTCCTTTCTTCCTTCCTCCCTTCCTGTCCTTCCTCCCTCCTTCACCTTACCTTCCTCCCTTCCTTCTTTCCTCTGTCCTTCTTTCCTTCCTTCCTCTCTTCCTCTTTCCCTTTCTCCCTCCCTCCCTCCTTCCTTCTTTCCTTCTTTCCTCCGTCCTTCCTTCCTTCCTTTCCTTCCTCCCTTCCTTTCCTCCCTTCCTTCCTTCCATTTGTCCTTCCTCCCTCCCTCCTTCTCTTTCTTTCCTCCCCCCTCCCTTCCTTCTTTCCTCAGTCCTTCTTTCCTCCCTCCCTTCCTTCCTCCCTCCTTTCCTTCCTTCTTCCTCCCTTCCTTCCTCATCCCTTCCTTCCTTGACTTGAGGACAACAGGAGGGTTAAAGGAAACACAATCAGAGTTCTTTAATATTGACAATATCTCTCTAATAGTCTGCTCCTTTATTTACATGCTCCATATATTCCACCTGCTCTATGTGTAAAGAGCCTTGAGATGACTTTTGTTGTGATTTGGCGCTTTATAAATAAAGATAGACTGATTGATTGATTGATTGATTCTCCAGGTCATTATTAAGACTCACCTGCGTTGACGGCTGGAGGCTGCAGCTGGTATCCGGTCACCTGACACCAGCCCACCGGGTACAGGTCAGGTGACTCACAGTCCACCCACTGGTCATACTCGTCCTCCCAGCCGTCAAAGTGTATCCGTAGCAACCGGTGCACGATGCGGGTCACCGTGGCGACGCAGATCAGCCTGGGCTCCATGAGGTCCACGGCCTCCAGCTTCATGCCAGGACGGAAACCGTGGTTAGGAACTTCCTGATGGACGGAGAGAGGAACGTTTTTATTTACATGTTTTACTGCATGTTTCCTCATTCAGTTCGCTTTTCACATCGTACACATTGTCCCCTCAGGGTTTAGAGGGAGGGGTTGAAGTATGTTGGGGGTCTTGTTTGGGTGAGGTTGACAGGTGGATGGGTGAGGTTGGCAGGTGGATGGGGGAGGTTGGCAGGTGGATGGGTGAGGTTGACAGGTGAATGGGTGAGGTTGACAGGTGGATGGGTGAGGTTGACAGGTGGATGGGTGGGGTTGACAGGTGGATGGGTGGGGTTGACAGGTGGATGGATGAGGTTGACAGATGGATGGGTGAAATTTACAGGTGGATGGATGAGGTTGACAGGTGGATGGGTGAGACTGACAGGTGGATGGGTGAGACTGACAGGTGGATGGGTGAGGTTGGCAGATGGATGGGTGAGACTGACAGGTGGATGGGTGAGGTTGACAGGTGGATGGGTGAGGTTGGCAGGTGGATGGATGGGTGAGGTTGACAGAAGGATGGGTGAGGTTGACAGGTGGATGGGTGAGGTTGACAGGTGGATGGGTGAGGTTGACAGGTGGATGGGTGGGGTTGACAGGTGGATGGGCGAGGTTGACAGGTGGATGGGTGGGGTTGACAGGTGGATGAAGTTGACAGGTGGATGGGTGAGGTTAACAGGTGGATGGGTGAGGTTGGCAGGTGGATGGGTGGGTTGACAGGTGGATGGGTGACGTTGACAGGTGGATGGGTGGGGTTGATAGAAGGATGGGTGAGGTTGACAGGTGGATGGGTGAGGTTGGCAGGTGAATGGTTGAGGTTGACAGGTGGATGGGTGAGCGTGACAGATGGATGGGTGAGACTGACAGATGGATGGGTGAGACTGACAGGTGGATGGGTGAGGTTGACAGGTGGATGGGTGGGGTTGATAGAAGGATGGGTGAGGTTGACAGGTGGATGGGTGAGGTTGACAGGTGGATGGGTGAGGTTGGCAGGTGAATGGTTGAGGTTGACAGGTGGATGGGTGAGCGTGACAGATGGATGGGTGAGACTGACAGGTGGATGGGTGAGACTGACAGGTGGATGGGTGAGGTTGACAGGTGGATGGGTGAGGTTGACAGGTGGATGGGTGAGGTTGACAGATGGATCCATCCACCTGTCAACCCCACAGGTGGGTGACGTTGACAGATGGATGGGTGAGACTGACAGGTGGATGGGTGAGGTTGGCAGGTGGATGGATGGATGAGGTTGACAGGTGGATGGGTGGGGTTGACAGGTGGATGGGTGAGGTTGACAGGTGGATGGGTGGGGTTGACAGGTGGATGGGTGAGGTTGACAGGTGGATGGGTGAGGTTGACAGGTGGATGGATGGGGTTGACAGGTGGATGAGGTTGACAGATGGATGGGTGGGGTTGACAGGTGGATGGGTGAGGTTAACAGGTGGATGGGTGAGGTTGGCAGGTGGATGGGTGGGTTGACAGGTGGATGGGTGACGTTGACAGATGGATTGGTGGGGTTGACAGGTGGATGAGGTTGACAGATGGATGGGTGGGGTTGATAGAAGGATGGGTGAGGTTGACAGGTGGATGGGTGAGGTTGACAGGTGGATGGGTGAGACTGACAGATGGATGGGTGAGACTGACAGGTGGATGGGTGAGGTTGGCAGATGGATGGGTGAGACTGACAGGTGGATGGGTGAGGTTGACAGGTGGATGGGTGAGGTTGGCAGGTGGATGGGTGAGGTTGACAGATGGATCCATCCACCCATCCACCTGTCAACCCCACAGGTGGGTGAGGTTGACAGATGGATGGGTGAGACTGACAGGTGGATGGGTGAGGTTGGCAGATGGATGGGTGAGACTGACCAGTGGATGGGTGAGGTTGACAGGTGGATGGGTGAGGTTGGCAGGTGGATTGATGGGTGAGGTTTACAGATGGATGGGTGAGGTTGACAGGTGGATGGGTGAGGTTGACAGGTGGATGGGTGAGGTTGGCAGGTGGATGGGTGAGGTTCGCAGGTGGATGGATGGGTGAGGTTGACAGGTGGATGGGTGAGACTGACAGATGGATGGGTGAGACTGACAGGTGGATGGGTGAGACTGACAGGTGGATGGGTGAGACTGACAGGTGGATGGGTGAGGTTGACAGGTGGATGGGTGAGGTTGACAGATGGATCCATCCACCTGTCAACCCCATAGGTGGGTGACGTTGACAGATGGATGGGTGAGACTGACAGGTGGATGGGTGAGGTTGGCAGGTGGATGGATGGATGAGGTTGACAGGTGGATGGGTGGGGTTGACAGGTGGATGGGTGAGGTTGACAGGTGGATGGGTGGGGTTGACAGGTGGATGGGTGAGGTTGACAGGTGGATGGGTGAGGTTGACAGGTGGATGGGTGAGGTTGACAGGTGGATGGGTGGGGTTGACAGGTGGATGAGGTTGACAGATGGATGGGTGGGGTTGACAGGTGGATGGGTGAGGTTAACAGGTGGATGGGTGAGGTTGGCAGGTGGATGGGTGGGTTGACAGGTGGATGGGTGACGTTGACAGATGGATTGGTGGGGTTGACAGGTGGATGAGGTTGACAGATGGATGGGTGGGGTTGATAGAAGGATGGGTGAGGTTGACAGGTGGATGGGTGAGGTTGACAGGTGGATGGGTGAGACTGACAGATGGATGGGTGAGACTGACAGGTGGATGGGTGAGGTTGGCAGATGGATGGGTGAGACTGACAGGTGGATGGGTGAGGTTGACAGGTGGATGGGTGAGGTTGGCAGGTGGATGGGTGAGGTTGACAGATGGATCCATCCACCCATCCACCTGTCAACCCCACAGGTGGGTGAGGTTGACAGATGGATGGGTGAGACAGACAGGTGGATGGGTGAGGTTGGCAGATGGATGGGTGAGACTGACCAGTGGATGGGTGAGGTTGACAGGTGGATGGGTGAGGTTGGCAGGTGGATTGATGGGTGAGGTTTACAGATGGATGGGTGAGGTTGACAGGTGGATGGGTGAGGTTGACAGGTGGATGGGTGAGGTTGGCAGGTGGATGGGTGAGGTTCGCAGGTGGATGGATGGGTGAGGTTGACAGGTGGATGGGTGAGACTGACAGGTGGATGGGTGAGATTGACAGGTGGATGGGTGAGGTTGACAGGTGGATGGGTGAGGTTGACAAATGGATGGGTGAGGTTGACAGATGGATGAGTGGGTTGACAGATGGATGGGTGAGGTTGACAGGTGGATGGGTGAGACTGACAGGTGGATGGGTGAGACTGACAGGTGGATGGGAGGGGTTGACAGGTGGATGGGTGAGGTTGACAGATGGATGGGTGAGACTGACAGGTGGATGGGTGAGGGTGACAGGTGGATGGGTGAGGTTGGCAGGTGGATGGGTGAGACTGACAGGTGGATGGATGGATGGATGGATGGATGGAAGTGTTACCTGTGTGTGTGTGTGTGTGTGTGTGTGTGTGTGTGTGTTACCTTGTTGAAGAGGTTAACAGGAGCAGCCACAGACTTTGTCTCCTTTAGATATTCGAACCATCTGAAGGGAAGGTTCGTGTAACCTGAGAAACGCGAGCAGAGACAAAAAGGAAACATTTGAATCACGTGTGGGGCTGGAAAATGAAATGTTTACATATTAAAGATGTGTGTATTTATGGTTTCGGTCAGAGCTGTGCAGGTGCAGCTGTAGGTGATGGAGTTGGAGGTTTAGGTGGAGTGACAGCATGGCGGTAGAGGAGGATGAGCAGCTGATGACAGAGATAATGGAGATGATGATGAGTGGAGGTGTAGGTTGAACCTCTGGGCGGAGTCAGCTCGATGTTGTTGATCTCACAGAAGCCGACAGGGAAGATGGATGGAGAGGTGGAGTGATAGCAGAACCAGTCGGAACCGTCAGCCGCCTCCGATCCATCGATACCGATCATCAGATACCCGTCTGCCAGGACCTGGAGGGGGGAGGAGGAGGGAGGAACAGGAGGGAGGAGGAGGAGGAGGGAGGAAGAGGGAGGGAAGGGCAGGAGGAGGGAGAAGGAGGGAGGGAGGAGGGAGGGACAGGAGGAGGGAAGGACAGGAGGAGAGAGGAGGAGGAGGAGGGAAGGACAGGAGGAGGGAGGAGGAGGGACAGGAGGAGGGAGGAGGAGGGGACAGGAGGAGGGAGGAGGAGGAGGGACAGGAGGGGGGGAGGGAGGGAGGAGGAGGGACAGGAGGAGGGAGGGAGGGACAGGAGGATGCGGTTACTGAGGTGCTTCTGGTGTCTATGATGTCACACAGAGCTGATGGTTTTGCTTTGATATGATTGGCTGTCGGCTGTGCTCACCTTCCTGACGGTGGCCACACAGATGGCAGACAGGTTGAGCGGGTCGATGGCCTCCAGCTTCATCCCGTCTTCAAACCAGAAGCCGCTCTGATCCACTTCCTTCACCTGGACATGAGCACAGGAAGCAAACATGATGTCTGTATCAGCCAGTTACACCTGAAGCTTCTTATTGCCACTGATTAGTTTAAATAAAAGTGACTCTCAGTACTCTGTGGCGCCCTCAGCTGGTCAGGGAGGGCGCTGCAGGGTCCTGAGCTTAGTCCTGAGGAGGAGGAGGCGACTAGCGTCTGTAGAGCGGAGGGTTCTTGTTGAGGTTAGTGGTTCTGAGTGATTTCTGACGTTGGAGGAGCTTCCACAGTCTACAAGCCACACACACCAAGGAGCGAACATGTTGTGGTCTTCTGATTCCTTTTAAGAAGGTTTAACCACCAGGTGCATAAAGACAGATCCACTCTCCCTAACCTTCATGGTACAATGAAATGACCGCAGCATGTTTTAACCACAGATACAGTCTCACTTTTATCTATTAACAGATAAAGGAATATAAGGGTCAGTGAGGGTTTTAGTGTCCATGTGGTTTAGTTTAAATTTAAAGGGTTAAAATGTGAAAATTAACGTATGAATAACTTGCACACATTCTTTTTTTGTGGACCCAGCATCAAAGTTCTGCTTTTAATCCATTTTGAGAGAATATATTAGAGGATTATGGCAAAAATGTCTAAGTGGTGTAACTATAAAAACTTTGTACCAAATAATCCAACTTGCTTAAAAAAACATTAAATTGTCAATAAAACACCATATCAACTAGTTTGGCATGATCTTACATTATAACTTTTATATTAAATAAAGCTAATGGAATACAATTGTTCTAAATATTACATTTACTCTGGTTACCATGGAGATCAGGAAACATTTACATGTTTTAAATGACGTCATTATTAGTATAAGTCCACTTAAATACACTGTAGGTGATAGAATATGTAATATTTATCATTCTTTTGTGGTTACACCATTTGACATTTTCAGGAGCATTCAGTCTTTAATATTGGTAAAAAAAAATGGTGCAAATGTCATTTCAAATTATATAAAACCAACAAAAATACTAAATGTACATTTTAACAAACCCTTATTTATCACTGACCCATAAACACATCACATAGAAGGCATGAAGTGTTCCCTCTCTGAGAGTTTCACATTATAAGTTCAGTTACTATGCAGGTGAGAGCAGGTCATGCAATAGTCAGGTCTCATACTGCCCTCCTGTGGTGATAAATGGGAACAAACTATATTTAAAATAGAATTTAAATATTCGTAATGTTTATAAATCTTCTCTATTTTTTGGATAAAATAATACACATAATACATATATGCATAAAAAAGGGAAATAAATATATTAAGTGAAATTAAAACAAGGAAAATGTATTATAAAACTGGTGTAAAAAAAATCTGAATTATAATTTTTGTAGAATTATTGTTAAAAAATATACAGTATAAATATTTTTAACATACACATTCAAGAGTTCGCTGTGTTTTTTATCCTTCAAAGTTCCCACGAAACAAAGAAAAAAAAGTTCTTTGTGACAGTAAACTGAATATATTTGTGTTGTGAACAAAACAAGACACTTGAAGACGTCCTCTTTGGGAAACACTGATCTACATATTTCAACGTTTTCTGACGTTTTATGGACAAAATAACTAATGGATAGATAAAATAAATAGTTCTCACCTTTGCAAACAGCTTTCCGGGAGCATCCATCAGACCGTCCAGCTTCTTTGACACATCTGGAAACACACACACACACACAGACACACAGACACACACACACACACACACACACACACACACACACACACACACACACACACACACACACACACACACACACACACACACACACACACACCATCTTCAGTCAAACACACACTCTATTATATATTAGAGATGTGTCATTAAAACCGAATAACTGAATATTGGTCCAGGAGGACTAACTTCAAATTTTGTGCTGTATCAGTTTTTTTTCTTATTGAAAAGCTTTAATGAAGTGTTGAGTTCCTTCCCTCTTTCTTTGCTCCCTCCTCCTTCCATACTTCTTTCCTCACTTCCTTCCTTCCTCATTTCCTTCCTCCTTCCCTTCTCGCCTTACTTCCTGTCCTCTTTTCCTCCCTCCCTCCCTCCTTACTTTCTTTCTTCCTTCCTTCCTTCCTCCTGTCCCTCCTTCAACCTTTCCTTCCTCCGTTCATTTTTTCCTCACTTCTTTCCTTCCTTCCTTTCTTTCTCTCCTTCCTTCCTTCCTCTTTTCCTCCTCCCTCCCTCCCTCCTTACTCCTTTCCTACCTTCCTTCTTTCCTTCCTTCCTGTCCTCCTGTCCGTCCTTGACCTGAGGACAACAGGAGGGTTAATAAGTCACTGAGCTGTGTAGTCTAGTATTCAGGTTCATTAACAGCTACTTTCAGCCACTAGGAGGAGCTCTAAGCTTCTTGTGTTGAAGTGGAACCTGAAACACAGAGTGAATGTTTACTGCTGCCCTCGGCTACTTTGACTCGGTAGTAAGTTATCCTGCTAGCTAGCTGACTGGAGGGACATGATGGTAGTAAGTTATCCTGCTAGCTAAGCTGACTGGAGGGAACATGATGCAGACAAAGACACACTTTATAAAGTCCAGCGTGGTTTAAAAGCGTCCAGAAAGTAAAGGATAATGTTGGTCAGGTGTGAAATATATGGAGCAGAGTTGAGCTATGGTGGTTTTCCACAGGGTGGGGTCTCTGCTGGTCCTCTGAAATGAGGCCAACGCGGAAGTAACTTAAAACTGCATTCTATCAAAAGGCCACCAGGAGGCGACCGTTTTGGTGTCAAAAGGACTTCCGTCTCTATACGAGTCAATGGAGAATTCACCAACTTCTCACTTGATTTCTAACCTCAGTAAACGTTTTCAAAATGTGTTTATGGTCTCAATCGCTAGTTTAAAGCCTTCTTCAATGCAGTATGATGTTCATCCGTGACGTTCACCCATTGGTTTGTGGACTGCTGCTCGGAGGCCAATAGTATCGGATCTGAGCAGCGCCATCTTGAAAATTTCAGGTGCATGCCTGGAAAAATAAAAACAGGGATTCTACTTATATGGGCATCAGGAGGAGCATGAGGCGCGCTCCTGAACCTGTGAACCAATCAACCTGTCAATCACCACGTAGCCACGCCCTAATGCATACCCTGCTTTATCGTCACATATAAAATCAGGGAGGCCAAAATGTCCCAAATGAACATCATACTGCATTGAAGAAGGTTTTAAACTAGCGATTGAGACACATAAACACATTTTGAAAACGTTTACTGAGGTTAGAAATCAAGTGAGAAGTTGGTGAATTCTCCATTGACTTGTATAGAGACGGAAGTCCTTTTGAGGGAAAATGTACAATGAATACTTGATAGTATTAGCTGAAGCTGATAAACCTTTCTGTTAAATGTGATCCTCTTACCAAAACGGCCGCCCCCTGGTGGCCTTTTGATAGAATGCAGTTTTAAGTTACTTCCACGTTGGCCTCATTTCAGAGGACCGGAACTCCCCGCCTGATTAAAATACAAGTTGTGTGTATGAATAAATGTATTGATCTCTAAAGCTGCACTAAACAGCATTTTGCCTTTTTAGCCTCTTTTAGCTCTTGAGTTTTGGTTTCGCGGCACATTTTCCTGTCTGCTTCAGAAAGTGGAACACTGCGTCTGCAAACGAGCCAGATATTCTCTCAGGAGTTGGTGGAGAAACCACCTGATCACCTGACTGGTTCGGCTCAGTGATCACCTGACCCACCGGATCGTTTGAAGCGGTGTCCGATGGAGCGGGACCAGCCGATGCCGTGGATCAGAGGACTGTACATGTGGCACCAGAAGTCGTCCGTCCCGTCGTCACACTCCTCGTACACCAGCCGTAGACGTCCGCCGATCACCTGCATCCATATTACAGATGTTTATTGATAACCTGTCAAGATCCATCATCAGGTTCTGGTTCTAGTCCAAACACTCTGACCTGTTCAACCAGAGCGACCCGAGTCCGACACAGGTGAGTCTTATCCACCACCTCCACCCGCATCTGCTTCTTGAAGGGATACTGCATGCTTTCGTGCACCTGAGGACCAGGAAGAGACATCTATTTAACCTTCCTGTCGTCCTCCCCGGGTCAAACTCAACCCATCTGTTTTGACTGTTCCTTCTTTCCTTCCTTCCTTCCTTCCTTCCTTCCTTCCTTCCGTCTGTCCTCCCTCCCTCTTTCTCTCTTTCCTCCCTTCCTTCTTTCCTTCCCCCTTTCTTCTTTCCTTGTGTCATTCCTTTCTTCCTTCTTTCTTCTGTCCTTCTTTCCTCCCTCCCTCCTACCTTCTTTCCTCTGTCCTTCCTTCCTCCCTTCGTTCTTTCCTTTCTCCCTTCCCTCCTCACTCCTTTCCGTCCTTCCTCCCTTCCTTCCATCCTTCCTCTTTTCCTTTCTCCCTCCCTCCTTTCCTTCCTTCTTCCTCCATTCCATCCTCCCTCCTTTCCTTCCTTCTTCCTTTTCGCCCTCCCTCCTTCTTTCTTTCCTCCCTCCTACCTTCCTTCCTTTACTTCCTCCCTATCCTTCCTCTTTTCCTTCTCCATTCCATTCTTCCTTTCTCCCTCCCTCCCTCCTTCCTTCCTTTACTTCCTCCCTCCCTCCTTCCTTGTGTACCAAAATAAAGTTATTATAATTATTCGTGAGGTTTAAGGACAAACAGTCACAACAGTGTCATACATGAGTACAGATTCAGAGTTCAGAGGGTGTGTGTGTGTGTGAGACCTTAGAGGAGAAGTTTGGGCGGCAGTGTTTTTGGATCCCGTCAGTCTTTTGATCAGGAAGTTCTTCCAGTTGGAGAATCTGTGTAGGATGGCTGAGGACGGACGGACGGACGGACACACACACACCACACACACACACACACACACACACACACACACACACACACACACACACACACACACACACACACACACACACACACACACACACACACACACACACACTTTATTGCACCACCCAAAAAGACACAATTTCTCTAAAGACTTTAAAGGTGTCTCTTACTCTGAGGGGGGAACCAGAGGTTTTCCTCCGGCGGCGCACCAGCCGACCGGGGTGGATGTCCGGCACGCACAAGTTCAACCAGAAGTCTCTGGTGGAGTCGCTGTCGAACCCTTCGTACCGCAGCAGAGCCTTAAAACCTGCACACATCATCATCAGCGTCATCATCAGGAATCCATGAGAACGGTCTAAAAACAGAAAGTCTAACAGCAAATCAGATCAGAAAATCAGGCTTCTTACTAAAAACCTAAAGTCCTGCAGGTCAGTAGAGGCCACTGTGATTATGAGAATACCTTTTATATGACAAACACACACAGAGAACACACCAGAATATTAAATAAGACAACACATCAGGACAACACAAGGAAAGTCTGGTCCAAGAAACACAAAAACACAAATCAATCACATTAGACCGGACAAGAAAAAACATAACACAGAAACATTAGTGAATAAAGACGAGTTTTCAGTCCATGTTCAGACAGCACAGGACGCAGAGTGTTGGTGAGGAAAACAATAACTAACTAACGTCTGCTGGAGTCAGAAAATACATCAACCTGAAGCTGATTAATAAAGGCTGAAGACGAGTTGTGTGATCTCAACTTCAGCGTCTTTATATCAGCTTCAAGTCGATTTTAAGGTTTTATTTATTATGTTTAAGCCTCCTGTTGTCCTCGAGTCAAGGAAGGAAGGGAGGAAGGAAGGAAAGGAGGGAAGGGAGGAAGGAAGGGAGGAAGGAAGGAAGGAAGGAAAGGAGGGAAGAAGGAAGGATGGAAGGGGAGGAGGAAGGAAGGAAGGAAGAGGAAGGAAGGAAGGAAGGGAGGAAAGGAAAGAAGGAAGGACGGAGGAAAGAAGGAAGCAAGGTAGGAGTCAGAAAGGAAAGAGGAAGGAAGGAAAGGAGGGAAGAAGGAGGGTTGGAAGGGAGGAGTGTAGGAAGGAAGGAGGAAGGAGGGAGGAGGGAAGGTAAGAGGGAGGGAGGGAGAAAGGAAAGAGGAAGGAAGGAAAGGAGGGAGGAAGGAGGGATGGAAGGGAGGAGGGGAAAGGAGGGAAGAAGGAAGGAAGGAAGGGAGGAAGGAAAGGAGGGAAGAAGGAAGGATGGAAGGGAGGAGGGAAGGAAGGGAAGGAAGGAAGGAAGGAAGGGAGGAAGGAAAAGAGGGAAGAAGGAAGGATGGAAGGGAAGGAGGAAGGAAGGAAGGAAGGAAGGAGGAAGGAAGGGAGGAAGAAAGGACGGGAAGGAGACCGGAAGGACGGAAGGAAGAGGGAGAAAGAAGGGAAGGAGGAGGGAAAGGAAAGAAAGAAGAGAAGGACGGAGGAAAGAAGGAACGGAAGGAGAAGGAAAGGAAGACAGGAAGGGAGAAAGGAAAGGAAGGAAGAGTGGAGGAATGAAGAGGAAGGAAGGAAGGAAGGGAGGGAAGGAAAGGAGGGAAGAAGGAAGGATAGGATGGGAGGAAAGGAAAGAAGGAAGGGAGAAAGGAAAGGAAGGAAGGAAGGACAGAGGAAAGATGAAGGAAGGAAGGTAGGAGGGAGAAAGGAAAGAGGGAGGAAGGAAGGATGGAAGGAGGAGGGAAGGCAAGGAAGGAAGGAAAGGAGGGAGGAGGGAGGAGAGAGAGAAAGGAAAAAGGAGGAAGGGAGCAAAGGAAAGAAAGAAGGACAGAGGAAGAAGGAAGGAGGAAGGTAGGGGGGGAGGAAAGAAGAGGAAGAGGAAGGGGAGGGAAGGAAAGAAGAAGGAGGAGGGAGAGAGGAAGGAAAGACAGAAGGAAGAAGAAAGGGGGATGGAGGAAGGAAAGAAGGAAGAGAAAAGAGGAGCAGGAGGAAAGAAAAGAGAGAACGACGGAGGGAGGAAGGACAGAGAAGAAGGGAAGGGAGGAAAGAAGGAACAGTCCAAACAGACCGGGGTCCATTTGTCCCGGGAGGAAGACACGAAGGTTAAAGCTGTTGCGTCTGACTCTGTGTGTGTGTGTGTGTGTGTGTGTGTGTGTGTGTGTGTGTGTGTGTGTGTTGTGTGTGTGTGTGTTGTCGTTGTGGTACTCGGCCAGTTTGATGATGCCAGCGATCAGTACACCTTCATTGGGCAGACTGCTGTCGAGTGTTGGGGACTTCGACTCGGACGCCTTCGCTGATGTCGCCCACGTCTTCCCCATCGACACCTGAACACAACGACTCAAATCTCATATTCCTTTCCTCCGTCCTTCCTTCCTTCCTTTCCTTCCTCCCTTCCCTCCTCACTCCTTTCCTTCCTCCCTCCTTTCCATCCTTCCTTCCTCCCTCTTTTCCATCCTTCCTCTTTTCCTTTCTCCCTCCCTCCCTCCTTCCTTCGTGTCCTCCATCCTACCTTCCTTCTTTCCTCTGTCCCTTCCTTTCCTTCCTTCCTCCCTTCCTCCCTTCCTTCCTTTCCTTCCTCCCTTCCTTTCCTCCCTTCCTTCTTTCCTTTCCCTCCTTCCCTCCTCCCTCCTTTCCTTCTTTCTTCCTTCCTCCCTCCCTGCCCTCCTTTCCTTCCTCTTTCCCTCCTCTTCCTCCTTCCTTCCTTCCTTCCTCCTTCCTCCCTCCCTCCCCTCCCTCCTCCTCCCTCCCTCCCTCCCTCCCTTCCTCCCTCCCTTCCTCCCTTCCTCCCTTCCTCCCTTCCTCCCTCCCTCCCTCCCTCCCTCCCTTCCTCCCTCAGGAGAATGTGACTCATCTACATAAAACCTAAACCAACACCTGGAGGTAAAAGGTGTTTGTATGTTGGATCCCACATGTTTGAAGCAGTTGACCGGGGCTCCTCCCACATCGCCGTCTCCAAGGTAACGGCCCCAATCAAACATCTCCACGGCAACTGCAGTGAAAGCACATAAGTATTATGAGCGATGTAGTATGCAGTATTTACAGTATCATCTGAAAAGTAACTAAAGCTGTCAAATAAATGTAGTGGAGTAGTAAAGTACAAGTACCCTCAAACTGTACTACAGTAAAGTACAAGTACCTCAGACTGTACTACAGTAAAGTACAAGTACCTCAGACTGTACTACAGTAAAGTACAAGTACCTCAAACTGTACTACAGTAACAGAGTACTAGTACCTCAAACTGTATCCTAAAGTAAAGTATAAGTACCTCAGACTGTACTACAATAAAGTACAAGTACCTCTCAAACTGTACTAAAGTAAAGTATAAGTACCTCTAACTGTACTACAGTATAGTACTAACCTCACCCATGATGCAATAACTGCCTTTTTATTTCATAGCGGGAAAAACAATGTACACACATCAATCCTGTACCACAATAAAGCAGCAATGTCTGAATGGACTTTTTTTTTTTTTACTATTAGTGGAGTCACTGGTCCCAATGGGCAGCAGATGCATGACAACTTCCCCACCATATAACAATAGCTCCCAGTCCATGCTGTCCATCCATCTGTATTTGTCCAACACAGTAAAGAAACCCTGCAGTATAACAAACTGGCATTCTTCTGTTGTCTATTGTGATGAATCTATCACAGGAACG
>NC_084987.1:1001590-1088639 GCF_963691925.1 Scomber scombrus | reverse complement strand
GTGCATGGAGCCTCTCACAACCACAACAAAGGAGATGAATGCGGGTTCATGAGGAGGACACGAGCCGGAGAAACTCACAAGATCTCTGGGGTTTTCCATCAGGTCGGGCCGCGGGGGAAACTGGCTCCGAAACGCTAAAACCCGCAAAAATCTTCATTAAAGCCCCGCAAAACACGCATCAACACTATTATCATACTGCCACTGCGCATGCGCAGGGAGAGCAGCCGCTGATTCTTCTTCACCGTGTCTGCAGGTCAGATCAGAGGATGAACCCGACGGCGACACCTGCTGGATTATTCATTCATTTTATTTTATTTCAGATTTATTTGGCATTGACACAGGGTTATTATTATAGTCTTAAAATGTCCATTTGTTTTAATTTAGTTTTTCAGGTTTGCTTTTTTAAAATTTCAGTTTAGTTTTAGTGAGTTTAACAAGTGATGAAGTAGTTTGAGTTGAGTTTTTATTTAGAGCCAACACAAACCTAAACCCAGACTCATACAGATGTTTTTTTACTTTTTTAAACAGTATGTTTATTGATTTTAACAATACACAAATGATTACATTACATATATATGACAGGAAGTTGAATACACTGCATCTTTCATTCCTTATACAAGTCCTACTTCTCAATATGGTTGCAATATTCAGTCCAACGTGTGTCATAAAGGGCTCCTATAAACTGTGGAAGATGTCATCCTCATCATGTAACATACATGTCAGATAGTCAAGAGATACATATTGAATTACAACATTATGCCTTCTCTGTTGTCCAGTTTAATGGGACACATTTTTTACATTTCCCTTCATATTTAGATATATTTAAACTTTATTGATCCCCTTGGGGAAATTTAGGGTCCAGCAGCTTAATACAAAAAGACATCAAAGAACAATATACTAAAACATTAAATACTAAATACAAAAACAGCAAGGTCTGAGGCTGTGTCACTTATCACTTTCACATTATAATATGGATCTATGAATGTTTGAACTACTGCATTAGATATGCTGGTTTTTATTATTCTAACATTGAGTTGTTGTAAATCTTTATACGTCATTGACCCAGAATCCTTTTAATTTCCTGATCCACCATTTGCCAAAACGTTTGTATTTTCCTGCAGGATCACAAGCAATGTGTAACCCTACCTATCTCTATTCTGCATACATACAGATGTTTTAACAGATGTTTAATGGATAATAAAAAAAAGAAGATATTTGAATCTATTTGTGTCCCACACTGAGTTTAATGAGTATTTGTTGATCATGTTACTGTCCATCTGGTCCACATGTTCGTGCTGTGAACATGATGTTTACCTAGCTCTATCAAATCATACAGATGTTTTAACATATCTATATATAGATAGAAACTATACAATGTAAAGGTAGGTTAAAAAATATGTAGTTATGTAACAATTTAAACTTTCATTAAGTTTTTTTGGCAGCATGATTGTGAAGAAACTATTACATTTAGGTGTAAAATAAATAAATGAGTTTTTTATGCAATAAAAGGCCGAGCATCCAAACTCTCTCCTACAAGGAACAACTCAGAGCCCTCTAAGATCATAATACTTTTATACTTATATTCCAGTATTAGTGTATTTTATGTGTACTTTAGTGTGTACTTTAGTGTGTACTTTAATGTGTACTTTAGTGTGTACTTTAGTGTGTACTTTAGTTTGTACTTTAATGTGTACTTTAGTGTGTACTTTAGTGTGTATTTATGTGTACTTTAGTGTGTATTTATGTGTACTTTAGTGTGTACTTTAGTGTGTACTTTAGTGTGTACTTTAGTGTGTATTTATGTGTACTTTAGTGTGTACTTTAGTGTGTATTTAAGTGTACTTTAGTGTGTATTTATGTGTACTTTAGTGTGTACTTTAGTGTGTATTTATGTGTACTTTAGTGTGTACTTTAGTGTGTATTTAAGTGTGTATTTAAGTGTACTTTAGTGTGTATTTATGTGTACTTTAGTGTGTACTTTAGTGTGTACTTTAGTGTGTATTTATGTGTACTTTAGTGTGTACTTTAGTGTGTACTTTAGTGTGTACTTTAGTGTGTACTTTAGTGTGTATTTATGTGTACTTTAGTGTGTACTTTAGTGTGTACTTTAGTGTGTACTTTAGTGTGTACTTTAGTGTGTATTTATGTGTACTTTAGTGTGTACTTTAGTGTGTACTTTAATCCTCTAAATGTGTCTTTTTTCATCTACATATTGCTAAAATCAGACACATCCCGTCTGAAAAAAGGTTGCAGAATAAGTAATCCATGCATTCATCACTTCTAGGCTGGATTATAATAAATCATTATTATCAGTCTGTCCTAACAAGTCTAAAGACTCTGCAGAGATCATATTACTGCATTTAGCTTCCTGTAAAACCCAGGATAGATTAAATCTAGCTCTAGCCTGTTTTGACTGTTCCTTCTTTCCTTCCTCACACTTACCTTCCTTCCTTCTGTCCTTCCTTCCTCCCTCCCTCCCTCCTTCTTTCCTTCTCTCCTTCCTTCCTTCCTTCCCTTCCTCCTTCTCTCTTTCTTTCCTCCCTCCTACCTTCCCACCTTCCTTCTTCCCTCTGTCCTTCTTTCCTTCCTTTCTCCCTCCCTCCCTCCTTCCTTCTTTCCTCCCTCCCTCCTACCTTCCTTCCTTCCTTCCTTCTTTCATCCTTCCTTCCTTTCTTTTCTTTTCCTCCCTTCCTTCTTTCCTTTCCTCCCTTCTTTCCTCCCTCCTTTCCTTCCTTCGTTCCTTCTCTCCTTCCTTCCTCCTTGCCTTCCTCCCTTCCTTCTTCCCTTTCCTCCCTTCCTTCCTCCCTCCTTTCCTTCCTTCCTTCCTCCTTTCATTCCTTTTTCCTTCCTCCCTCCCTTCCTTCCTTCCTTCTTCCTCCCTTCCTTCCTTGACTCGAGGACAACAGGAGGGTTAATGGTCAGGCTCCAGTTATCAGGCTCCTCTCCTGTGGAACCATCTCCCAGATTGGGTCGGGGGGGCAGACATTCTCTCTACGTTTCAGAGTAGGCTTCAAATGTTCCTTTGTGATAAAGCTTATAGTTAGGGCTCCAGCTCCAGTTATAGACTTAGACTGACATCGACCCCGTCCTGTTTGACACTTGTGCACGCTGCTGTTATTATTATCATCATTAGTCATACTTCTTTTATTATCTTCATTGTTGTTGTTAGTGTGCCTCCCTGTCTTTGTCTCTCTCTCTCTCTCTAAGAGGAGGTTCTTCCTAAGACTGATGAGCGAGTCTCTCTGAAACAATGGAAATGGCTTCTCTCCAAAGTTTCATATAGAGGGAGGAATAAAAAAAACCTGGTAGCATCATCAGTTTGGCTCAGACTTGCTGTACTGAACCCTCCTACTGGTCTCCTGCAGGATCTACAAAGGACCTTTGTGGAATTTTAGAGCTTAGAGCTGCAGTTCTGTATCTGCCTGTGCATTTGGGGGTGGTGGGTGAGGGGGGGCAGGGGCTGGTGGACCTTGACAGCTGCCTTTAGACTCCAGGTGTCCCATGCTGACATCTGATGGGGAGGCACTACTGAAGAGTACTGGTGTTTTGGGGCTGATAGAGTCCTGGTGAGTCAGGAGGGCCTGGATCTGGGCATCTGCTCCGGACCAGGTGGGAAGGGTTGGAGGCAGGAGTGTGGGTGTGGGTGTGGGAGGAGCCCGTTTACCACAACCCACTCATTCCAGTCGATGCTGTCCAGTCTGAGAGTTTAAGTATCCGCATCATGAAGGCAGGGACTGAACCAGTGAACCATCTGAGACAGGCTGGTGGTGCAGCAGTGGAGGCATCACTTCACTGAGACTCATGGCAAGACTGAGGGGAGAGGTCCTGAGGGCAACGCCAAGAGGATTGTGGGAGCTCTCACAGAGGTCACAGGGGGAGGAGCCGTTATCCTTTGCCCCTCTGAGCCTGCAAAGTCTGGAGAGTATGAAGAGGAAGGTTTGGTGCATCACCCTGGATCCATCAGAGCTCTGCAGGACGTCAGGGAACTCTGGGAGGACAGACTATGGCGAGGTTTATGTGGAGGAAGCTGCACAAGCCCCCGATAACAAAGCGGTCAAGGGGGTTTGCATGGGACCCTGCAGGCTACTATTATTCTGTCCAATAGATAAGAATGTGTGTCACCTCTTCTGGCTCTGTTGAATGTGCTATTTGGTAAAATGGGGGTTGTTCTCTCTGCGGGGGCTGGACATACTGTGTTGATGAACTTTCTGTGTGGGCTAAACTGGCTATTTAGCTCCTGTTGAAGGGTCTCTGCACACCTCAGGGATGAATATGCTTAATACTGTCTGATGAATGATATTGTGGGGTTTCAGAGGGTCTGGGCTCGTAGACTGTGGGGGACGAGGGTCTCTGCATATCCTTAATGTGACGATATGACATCATGTTTTGTTGAAAATGAATTAGGCTTGTTCTCCTATAAGGAGGCTGCAGCTGTGTGTGTATGTGTGTGAGAGGTGTGATTTTCTGAATGGGTAGGAACTGTATATGAGTTAGTTGTAAGTACATCTGATTGATTAAAGGATGTGAAAAGTCTTTCCTTTCTCTCTTTCTCGTTCTTTCTCGTTCCATTCGGATCAGATGGTCACCCACCTCTAGTCCGGTTCTGTTTCAGGTTTCTTCCTCTTAAAGGGGAGTTTTTTTCCTTTCTGGGCCTCTTTAAATAAAATCAAGAGTTTGGTCTGGACCTGCTCTGTGTGAAAAGTACCTGAAGATAACTTTTGTTATGATTTGGTACAATATTATATTGAATTCTGTTAAATTAAAGCAGTGGCAGGTGTGTCAAAAGCTCTGTCAACATCTTTTATTCCTCTGTTGTATTAGAAGCTGCGGTCCTGGTTCAGTACAATCAGAAGTTCACGGTAGAAAGACTTTGAATTCCAACCAAACTGGTTAGGTGTATTTTCATTGTTGACTAAAATCTTCTCATGTAATCCATTTAATTGGAGTCATTACCAAATACTTGGTAGGTCACTGTGCACACCTCAGTTGCTCAACGGCAGCAAAACATGAGAAAGTGGTGGGAAGCTATTTTTCTCTTCATATGGCAATGAGCTGACAGATGTCTATGAGTTGTTAACAGCTCCACCAAATACTGATGTTTCCCTCTAAACTTCTGCTTGTCACACTTTTAACTGCACCTCCAGGTTTTGGTTTTATTTAACTGATAAATATTCAATATGTATTTTTACATGTGGATGAGGCAAGTGTTTCTATCGATGAATGAATATCATGAATGCTATCAATATGGTGTCTGGCTGCAGTGCAGGTCATCAGTCTGGTGGATGGATGAGATGGTTTCTGTCGTTTTAGGTCATTCTCATCACACTGATTGTAAATCGCTCATTTCAACTTGACAGCGTAAAAACAGGGAGTGATGTCATGATTGACATCTGTGACAGTCGCCATTAAACATTGGATGCTAGATGAAGCAAGTTGACTGCTCCTGGAAATTAGATATTTTGGCTTCACTTTGACATAGCAGCAGGAAGTGGAGACATGTTGTCCATCTTACAGTCAGTGGTGTCAGCACCTTACAGCCTGATAACAGTAAACATGGACGAGAGGGACAACAGTGACAGCGGAGAGACGAGGAATATTCACATTTGTTGGACATTCATTGAAAAGCCATGTTGTCCATGTTAATGATCTGACATCAGTGTTGTTAATCTTGTACACACGTTTGTTTGTTTTCATGTTTATGTTTACTGTAATGATTCCTCCTGTTCATACTGACCATTAGAAGATCCCTTCATAATGTTTACTGTAATGATTCCTCCTGTTCATACTGACCATTAGAAGATCCCTTCATAATGTTTACAATGGAAGTGATGGAGGACTAAATCCACAGTCCTCCTTCTGTGGAAACATGGATTTAAAAGATCTGAAGCTAATATGAAGCTTCAGTCAAATCTTCAACTTCAGTGTTTTTAGTAGCAAAGTCTTCTTGTTACTATACTTCCACCACAGCTCAACAGGGAAACACTAAGAGGGAATCTGATGCTAAAAAGACTTTAAATGTGTCAGATATCACTTGATATGACTAACTCACACTGATGAAGCTCAATAGAAGCTGATCAGATACTTTATAAATCCTCCATCACTTCCATTGAAAGCACATTTGAAGATCTTTTAATAGTCAGTATGAACAGGAGGAATGATTACAGAGAGGAAAACCTGACTGCTGGTTTATGACACTCTTGATTTTTGTTATTTGGGAGCTGTCCTTTAAGGCCTGAACACAGAGTGATTATAGTTCTACCACTGTTAGAGAAACTGAGACAATAAAAAAGGAGAACTTGGGTTAGCTGCCTTCTCGCCTCCTTTCCCAGCCTTTGTCTTCACAGTTTGATTCTGCGTCACCCTGGATTCCGCCTGCAGCTCAATACATGCATGAAGAAGCTTTCCAAAAGTTCAGTTCATGTTGAGAAACAGAAATAAGAGGCAGGGATATTTAGGGGTAATCACACACCTGGACTGTAATAACCAGGTTTCTTATGTCACGTAAATCAGCCAAACCAGAGTAAGATTTGAAACCTACATAAACATAAACACTCATCTTTTCCTCTCAGTGTTCAAGAGAAACTCCACATAGCGTGTTGAAAGTTGTCACTGCTGACATTTAAAGGTCACAAAGGATTTAATAGTCCAAGTCATGATGCGTCTATAACTGATCGGTTCCTGAATGCCCTCGGGTATCGGCACATTCAAGTTTCTGCTTGTACATTTCAAATGATTGTATGCTGTAAGCTTTTAATGCTTACATGCCTTGGAGGTCACAGCTATCTTCCTGCCAAAACCTGTTCTAAAAATCACTGTTTAAAGGTTAAAGCAAATTGGATGTGAGCTCCATCAAGTCCTGACACACTTGCAAAAGAAACACCCTGCAGGACACCTGAGGGTTTCAGATCCAGATCAGAAAGTTCAGACAGCTACTGAAGGACAAAGTAGCAAACAACTGGATTTAAATCCTTAAATTAGCAGAAAATAAAGAAAATGTATGTGGAGATAATCCAGATGTGATCCAGACATAAAGACGAGATGACACCTTGGCAGATTCTTCAGGCGAGCAAAGCCTCGCGGGCGGCTCTGGGTTCCCCCGCTCATCATGGACACACGGCCGCGGTGCAGTACAGCATCGCTGAGGCAGCCCCAGACGGCAGCAGGACTTTCTGCGTGTCCACAGACAGACTCACCATGCAGGAGCTGAACGGCAGACTGGCATCGTACCTGCAGCAGGTAGGACAAGCAGTCATGTGCTTTGTGTTTGTTTTTACTTCATATTCTTTGTTGCATGAGTAAAACCCGCAGCCTGATCTACCATATGAGCCTGATGATGGGAGAAACAGAAATGTGTGTGCTTATCTTTGGTTGTCGATGTCAGGCTGCAGAGAAATACGACACAAGTCTTAATCTGTTTCTTTGATGATGATAATTACCGTCGCTGTAGGAAACCTAGTATAGAGTTACAAGGTTTCTACCTGACAGAAATCCAATTGGAAGTTATTTTCAAGTTAAGTCTCATGATTGATTGTTTTATTGGTCAATTTGATGCAACAACGCTTATGTGATATCAACAAGTGTGAGGGAAGAAAAATGATTAACAGTAGTACATCTACTAATCTAGCCTTGGTAAAAAAAAAACTTCTGTTTCTCTCCCCGATGGATCCAGCAGCAGTAATGAAATATATAAATTAATCTGACGTTTAAAAGGGATTATTATTATTATTATCATTATTAAAGGGAATGAAAACAAAAGAATATCAGATTTCTTAATGGAGTTCTGCCTAATGCTGAAAAAGGTGAATAAGGATGAAATAAGACAAGTTATATGTAGTTAAATGTATCCTAGATATAAAATATATTGTTATTATTTGCTAACTGATGTTTTTTGCAGATGTGAAGTATCATTTGTTCTTCTTTTGTTGATATTTTATCTTGAATGTGAATCATTTTTAAATTCGTTGGATATAGCAAATCATAACGATCGTGATCATGAAGTGGAAAATCGATATCTACAAATCACAGCTGGACTGAAAACTGAAATCTAAACATTAAAAAATCTGAATCAGCTGAATCGAAACTTAAAAAACCTCTAAAATGTGTGAGAGGTGGATGTTTGTTGCTGCTCCTCGGATGACTGAGGACGAACAGACCAGGTGAGTGTGACGAACCGCCCCAAGCTCATAATCCCCCTCCTTCTCCTCTGATTGGTGGATGCAGGTGCAATGTCTGGAGGCGGCCAATCAGCAGCTCGAGTGTCAGATCCTGCAGGAGCTGGACAGGAAGTGTCCCGCAGACCTCACAGAGCTGGACGGACACCTGCAGACGGTGTCGCAGCTGCAGGACCAGGTGACGACACAAAGACTGTCACACACACACACATAAAGCACAGAGATAAAAGAAATGAGATGAAATTAAATCAGATAGAAGGAATGTGCAAAAGTCTGAGGCCATCGCCGTCATACAAACAGACAATACAGGAAGTATGTACACAACATTTAACATTAATTAGCCAGGTTCCTGCTGTTGCTCCAGTGTTAGAGGAGCTCTGATTATTACACACTTTAATCTATAGAAGCTGTTTTCTTTCTGTTTTTAATACAGAAACACATTTCCTGTATTTTCTGCTTGTATTCTATTAAAGGCAAGGCAGCTTTATTTATATAGCGCATTTCATACACAATGGCAACTCAATGTGCCATTGTAAAACAAAAAAATTAGCAGTAAGAATTGGAAATTAAAAACATAAAAACATCCAATTTGAGAAATAAAAATGAAACCCAATAAGAGTGAAAACATGGCAATTCAAATGTTTCCGACCACACGGACAACCACCTAACACTATCTCTTCCATAGAACCTTATCATGTACTCTACCAGATGGGCCTCTGGACTTGTTTCCTGTCCCATCATTAGCTAATCTTTCTCTTTAGACGTAGTCGTCACTACGGATCCTGGATCTGTTTCTTCGGCACAATCAAAGATTAAAGCCACCTTTAAGGAGTCAAAGGACTTTTAAAGAGACAGATAAATAATTATATATGAGCATTATAGCATTGCTAAAACAATTAATCTAATGGTGCCTCAGACTTGCCAGAGAGGACTGTGTGTTTATCTGTAAATATCAGCAAAATCTGTCGAATTTAGTTAAAAATCTGACATTTCTACATCATGTTTATCAGCTGACTCACATCAGAGTCCTTCATCACTTTGCTTATAGTCCAGATATACAGTACAATTATTGCAGAATGATGATGTGGGATTATATTTGAAATAAAATTAAACAGAGAATGTAAACAGATTAAGATTAATAATTCATCTTTCCTTCAGTTTTCTCAACAACCTGCAGCAGAAACAGTCTGAGATCCTGTAAAGCTTTTATTCAGAGACAGGGAAAGTCAATGAAATAATTAAAAGATACTCTTCTGCCCAAAATATCTGAGGCAAACTGTGAGTTAAACTGATCCAGCATCATTTCAGACCGGTTCTCACACATCCAGCTGTTAAAGGTCAGACAGGCTGAGACGAGTCTGACTTCTGAAATGTCAAAGACGAAACCTGAACTTTAACAAACCCACACAACAAAACCACAAGATGATTTATCTCAGAGATCTGAGAGTTACACACACTTGAGGTCATGACCAGGCGGGGAGTTCCGGTCCTCTGCAATGATGCCAACGCATCACTTAAAACTGCATTCTATCAAAAGGCCACCAGGGGGCGACCGTTTTGGTGTCAAAAGGACTTCCGTCTCTATACAAGTCAATGGAGAATTCACCAACTTCTCACTTGATTTCTAACCTCAGTAAACGTTTTCAAAATGTGTTTATGGTCTCAATCGCTAGTTTAAAGCCTTCTTCAATGCAGTATGATGTTCATTTGGGACATTTTGGCCTCCCTGATTTTATATGTGACGATAAAGCAGGGTATGCATTAGGGCGTTGCTACGTGGTGATTGACAGGTTGATTGGTTCACAGGTTCAGGAGGGCGCCTCATGCTCCTCCTGATGCCCATATAAGTATAGTCCCTGTTTTTATTTTTCCCAGCATGCACCTGAAATTTTCAAGATGGCGCTGATCAGATCCAATACTATTGGCCTCCGAGCAGCAGTCCACAAACCATTTCCATTTCTTATATACAGTCTATGGTCATTACTCATCAGATGTGTGTGGAGCGATGATGATGATGATGATGATGATGAGACTGTAACCTTCCTCACATCAACACATCAAACTAACAGAAACGTCACATTTCCATCACATTTTCCATCGTTTAAACTTTGACTGATGCTCCTAACCCTCACAGAAGGAAGGAAGGAAGGAAGGAAGGAAAAGAGTAAGGAAGTAAGGAGAGAAGGAAGGGAGGAAGGAAAGGAGGAAGGAAGGAAGGAAGAAAGGAAGGAAGGATGGAAGGAGGAGGGAGCAAAGAAAGAGGGAAGGAGGGGAAGAACGAAGGAAAAGTTAAAGAAAGAGAGAAGGAAGGAAGGAAGGAAGGAAGGAAGGAAGGAAGGAAGGAAGGAAGGAAGGAAGGAAGGAAGGAAGGAAGGAAGGAAGGAAGGAAGGAAGGAAGGAAGGAAGGAAGGAACAGTCAAGACAGACGGGGTAAATTTGACCCGGGGAGGACGACACGAAGGTTAAAACTATACCTGACTTTAAACCTTTAACCTAATGATGTCACAAGAACAGATACCACAACAGTTCAGTTAAAAACAACAATAGAAGAAATACATGTGAGAGTTGAATAAAGTCTCTGAGCTGTTGTTGCTCCAGCTGATCATATCTGTGTGTCTCCTGCAGATCAGTGAGTGTCTCTCGGTTCAGGCTGAGCTGAAGCTGCTGCTGCTCAATGAGGAGCTTCACGCCTGCAACTTCAAAGTCCGGTAGATCCACACACACACACACACACACACACACACACACACACACACACACACACACACACACACACACACACACACACACACACACACACACATACATACATACATACATACATACATACATACACACACACACACACACACACACACACACACACACACACACACACACACACACACACACACACACACACACACACACACACTCTGTCTGGTTTGACTGTTAATAAACCATAAAGTATAAATTATCACCACATCTAACTTATTATCACAGGTTTGATGCTCAACAGACAGGAAGGAAGGAAGGATAGAAAAAAGGAAGGAAGGAAGGAAGGAAGGAAGGAAGGAAGGAAGGAAGGAAGGAAGGAAGGAAGGAAGGAAGGAAGGAAGGAAGGAAGGAAGGAAGGAAGGAAGGAAGGAAGGAAGGAAGGAAGGAAGGAAGGAAGGAAGGAAGATGAAAAAATGAAAGTCAACTTCAAAAATGTCTCCAGCAGGATCTCTGATGTCAGCAGTGATTAGTGTTATTCTTCATTTATACACTAAACTTTAGTGTATAAATGAAGAATAACACTTTTATGTGACTTTAGTGACTAAAGCACAACCTGTATCCATAGCAACCATAACACAATCTGTATCTATAACAACCATAGAACAACCTGTATCTATAGCAACCATAACACAACCTGTATCTATAGCAACCATAGAACAACCTGTATCTATAGCAACCATAACACAACCTGATGATCTGTCTGTGCATTACATACCTCATACAAGTGCTAAACATTGACCTCAAAGTTAAACGGGTTCAATAGATTTAGGTTTTGAGCAGATATCATGACACAAAGTGACCTCAACAGGAGCGTAAAATAGCATACATATCCCATCATCCCTTGCTGTGTGGACAGGTGGGAGAGTGAGCAGGAGAATCGTGGGCGTCTGGAGGCGGAGCTTCAGAAGCTGAGGCTGCAGGGGGAGGGGCTACTGACACAGGAAGTACCAGAGCTCCAGGAACTACACGAAAGTCAAAGACAGCAGATGATGGAGCTGCAGATCCAACACCAGCAGGTGGGTTAGGGTTTGTTATTAAATCACCTGCAAAAGCATCGCTAAGCAACTGCAAATACGTTGCCTCTACCTGCTTCTGCCTCCGCAGCGCTGACATCATCAAACATCAGTATTGATGATGTCACAGCGCTGATTACTGCTGATAGAGGCGCCGTGTTTTTCTGGAGTCACATGATCACACCACATATCTGGAATTAAAGCCATTTAATTTGGGAGACTTGTTGCTTAAAATCTACTTAATTTGATGCTCAGGGGTGTTTCCTTCCTGTCCACCTCTGCAGAATGTACAGGGTCTCCTGGACCAGGTGACAAGGGGCATCAACGTGCAGATGCAGCTCATCCAATCAGCAGACCTGAACCAGCAGCTGAACAACCGCAGACACACGAACGCCACGATGTTCGACCACAACCAGGACGAGTGCTGGTTCAACGATCAGGTAGAGCCCCTAAAACAGGAAACATGGGTTAAACTCTGTACTCCAGGTTTCCATGTGTGTCATTAAAGCTGGTTTGTTGTGCTCAGGAGCCGACGGTGACCTTTGACCCTCCAGAGGTGTCCGAGGACGTTATGATCGGCCTGAATCAGCTGAGAACAACAGCAGCGAGTTTGGAGGAAGAGCTGATGCTACTGCAGGCTGAGGTGACATAAAACTACAATTACTGCTACTTAGATTTTACATTAAAGGTGCAGTTACTGTTACTGTTACTGTTACTGTTACATCTGAAATCACACCTTTAAGATTTTACTCAGGAGGGTTTTTCCTTTTTAATATTTAACATGTTACTGAATACATATATTGCTGTTTTTAATTCTTTGAAAAACAATATATTTTTTATATTTAGTAAATAAATCATGATGTGGGCTTATTTGGAGTCACAGTACCAATTAAACCCATTTTATTCATCAAATATCTTTATTTTATATTCCAACATCTACATGAACTAATGAATACATTTTCATATGAGAGATAAATGTTGCTTTATAAGAAATTATCTCCCTTATAAATCATGTCAGTATCCATGAAAAACAGCTGGGAACACTTACCCTAACAGCTGATCTTAGATCTTAGGAAGGAAGGAAGGAAGGAAGGAAGGAAGGAAGGAAGGAAGGAAGGAAGGACAGACAGATGGAGGGAACACTTACCCTAACAGCTGAACTTAGATCTTAGGAAGGAAAGAAGGAAGGAAGGGAGGAATGAATGAAGGAAGGTAGGAAGGAAGGAAGGAAGGAAGGAAGGAAGGTAGGAAGGAAGGAAGGAAGGGAGGAAGGAAGGAAGGACGGAAGGAAGGAAGGAAGGAAGGAAGGAAGGGAGGAAGGAAGGAAGGAAGAAAGGAAGGAAGGAAGGAAGGACAGATGGAGGGAACACTTACCCTAACAGCTGATCTAAGATCTTAGGAAGGAAGGAAGGAAGGAAGGAAGGAAGGAAGGAAGGAAGGAAGGACAGACAGATGGAGGGAACACTTACCCTAACAGCTGAACTTAGATCTTAGGAAGGAAGAAAGGAAGGAAGGAAGGAAGGAAGGACAGATGGAGGGAACACTTACCCTAACAGCTGAATTCAGATCTTAGGAAGGAAGGAAGGAAGGAAGGAAGGAAGGAAGGAAGGAAGGAAGGAAGGAAGGAAGGAAGGAAGGAAGGAAGGAAGGAAGGAAGGAAGGAAGGAAGGAAGGAAGGACAGATGGATGGAACACTTACCCTAACAGCTGAACTTAGATCTTAGGAAGAAAGGAAGGAAGGAAGGGAGGAATGAATGAAGGAAGGAAAGAAGGAAGGAAGGACAGACAGATGGAGGGAACACTTACCCTAAAAGGTGAACTTAGATCTTAGGAAGGAAGAAAGGAAGGAAGGAAGGAAGGACAGATGGAGGGAACACTTACCCTAAACAGCTGAACTTAGATCTTAGGAAGGAAGGAAGGAAGGAAGGAAGGAAGAAAGGAAGGACAGATGGATGGAACACTTACCCTAACAGCTGATCTAAGATCTTAGGAAGGAAGGAAGGAAGGAAGGAAGGAAGGAAGGAAGGAAGGAAGGAAGGAAGGAAGGTAGGAAGGAAGGAAGGGAGGGAGGAAGGAAGGAAGGACGGAAGGAAGGAAGGAAGGAAGGGAGGAAGGAAGGAAGGAAGAAAGGAAGGAAGGAAGGAAGGACAGATGGAGGGAACACTTACCCTAACAGCTGATCTAAGATCTTAGGAAGGAAGGAAGGAAGGAAGGAAGGAAGGAAGGAAGGAAGGAAGGAAGGAAGGAAGGAAGGAAGGAAGGAAGGAAGGAAGGAAGGACAGATGGAGGGGAACATTTACCTGAAAACATTGGTTAGAAAATTCAAAAGGTCATCAAATGTAATAAGTTACATTACTTTGATGAAGTCATTGAAATAGTTACATTAGTTATTACATGTTAAGCAGAGTAACCAGTCATCAGTAATCTATTACATTTCCAGAGTAACCTTTCTAACCCTGCTAGTGGTGATGAGCAGGTCTCCTTCCATGGAGCTCGATGTTTACAGTGTTTAGAGCAGGATGGATGTGTTGCTGGTTAAAGCTGTGCAGATCGGATTGAACCCAAAGTTAATGTAAACCTGTGACTCTGCCTCCTCTTTGAGTTCATTGTGTGTTGTTCTTGATTCTACCACCAGATGGCGCCAGAGTTTCATATTTAAATTCTACTCCTACTGCATTGACACACATTTTTGGCCCAGATTTAAACTTCTTGTGTTGCTTTCATTGTCCAGTGAAGGTTGTAGATGTAAGCTGCTGCGTTTGAGGTGTCAAACAGATGAGTCTGGAACTTTCTCTGTTGATTACAATGATGATGTTTAACTGTCTCAAATTTCAAAGAACTGTCAAAAGTTGCTGGATGAATTTTGGTGACCTGATTTGGCTCAAGAATCCAGAAAATATTATTTATTTCCAGTCCATTCCTGGTTGGACTATGAAGCAGATCAGAGGCAGCAGACAGACGTGAAGGCAGAGCAGTTAAGGTGTTGGGACTTTCCCTGCTTCTTCTTCTGTTTCTTTGAAGGAAAGAGCAGTTTATTGTCCAGTTATGCAACCCTGACATGTCCTGGTGTAAACATACAGGTTATAGGTGTGTCTACAGTGAACATACTGCACCTGAAATGTATGAATTTAAGACACACTGTAATTTTTAGTTTGTTGTAAGAAGCCTAACGTGCAGCATTATACGCAGAGCAGCAACGATTACACAATTCATTGATTAGCTGTCAAAGTAATCATCAACTCTTCTGTTAATCAATTAATCATTTGAAGTGCAAACGATCTGATTCCAGCTTTTTAAATGTGAATATGTTTTGGGTTTTTTGTCCTCTATGACGGTAAACTGAATATCTTTGAGACATTTAAGGATGTCAGCTTGGACTTTTGGAAACACTGAACCACACTTTTCACCATTTTATGGACCAAATGGCCAATCAATTAATTGAGAAAACAATCTACAGATGGATTGATAATGAAAGTAATGTTTAGATGCAGCACTAATCACATGTTTCTGTCTGCAGAACATGCAGCTGGAGAGCTGTGAGCAGCAGCAGATGGACTCCTTCGTCCAGCAGCTGGAGTTCCTGCAGAAGAGAGCAGACAGTCTAAGCAGTGATCTGGACTCAGCGATGCAGGTTATAGCTCAGCAGGCTGCAAATCATCAGGACCTGCTGGATGTCAAGATCCAGCTGGAGAACGAGATACAGAACTACCGGATGCTGCTGGAAGGACGAGGCTGCCAGTGGTAATGACAATGCAGATAAAACATATAAAGGCAGAGATCTGATGTCTGACACACACACTTATCTGGCCGCCTTCATCATCAGTGCACCAGATTGAGTCTTTGCTTATTATAGCTTTTTTGCTACAAATCAGCTAATTAATTAGGTTATCCTCTTATATGACATATATAACCTTAGACCCTTGATTCGATAAGGAAAAAATCCCCAAAAATCTGAACAGAAAAAAAATGCCCATTCATTTCTGGTACAGTATAAAAATCAAACCATACTCAAAACATACTAAATTTTTCAAACTCAAGTCTCTTGCAATGTTTGTCACATTATTGTTTTGATGTAATGCTCTTAAAGTACATTACCATGGTAATGATAATGTAAAGGTTTTAATATAGAATGTATGGAACAGCAGGGGGAAAAAAACCTTCACCTTTATAAACAACACATCGGAATGATTAATTCATTTTCATATTAATCCAAAATCAAAAAGTTAGTCTATAGTATCTTAATTCTCATGAGTTCTCTATCTGCTTTCCTGTTTGAGGAATGTCCCACTAAAACCAGACATATATGATTTGGAAAAACAAGCTAAAGCTCAATGAATACAAACAATTTATAATTGTCTTGAAAAAACCCGTTTTTTTAAAAGATTGGCTTTTTAAAAGTCTGATAATCACCACAGTATTTTTTCCATTCTTTTGGTTTTTATAGACTAACTTGATAAAACGCAACACTGTGCTGAACTATTTGTTGATCTGTCTTATTTTTTTTTATCTGGCTTTTGATACTGTTGATCACAACATTTTCTTAAATAAGCTTCTTTCTGTGGGTTTTGATGCTTCTGCTGTTGGTTTCAAATCAAATCCCCCAAACTGTTGATTAGCTGGCCCCCAAGGATCAGTATTAGGCCCCCTACTATTTACTCTGTACATAAATAACATTTATTTTCAACTTCAGCACAGTAATATCCATTTTTATGCAGATGATACCATCTTGTGTGCCATCAGCCCTGCTGCAGACCAACCAGGCCTTTCCTGGATCAGTCTGCTTTTGATGACATCCAGACCCCTCTGTTTGATTTAAAGCTTGTTCTAAACTCAAAAAAGACTAAATGTGTGCATTTGGAGCATAAATCATTGATGTTCCCACACACAGTGCAGCACTGTGTCAATACTCAGGACTTTAGACAGCAGATTGTCCTCCACAACTCATGTCAAATATCTTGCTCAAACAAAAAAACCTATAATTATAATGTAATAATAATTATTATTATACTGTATGTCCTTTTGTCCATAGGGTCTGCAAGCCTGCTGATATGTCTTTCTGTGCTCCTTCCAATACTGCTGCCATCAGTTTTCTGGGAGGAAATTTAAATATGGGTGCAGTTCAGACTAAAGGCTTCATCGGAACAGTCCAGCACGCACCCGTATACACCCCGCTCTCTGGAACAGTGACCAGAGTTGAGTCAGTCAGGGTCGAAAGCAACTCACCACTGACACTGATTAACACTTCAAATCTGACTGGCTGTCAGTCTGAAAATCCGACAACAGGAGTTCTTTCTGATAGGACAAAGAGGGTATCAACGACGACCAACAGGTGGAGCAGTCTTGTAGAAGATAAAGCCCAGGCTACAGGTCCTGAGTATTTTAGTCTCAAACAGACTACCTCAGGAGTTGGTTTAAAAGAAGGGACAAGCACTAAAAAAGATATCGCTGAGACCATTACTGGTGCACATGTAAAGCAAGAAACACATTTCATAACACAGATTGATGACAAGAACAAAAAAGAGGTTACGGTAGAAGGTACTTCACTTGTCCATACATTAGATCAGAGTTTGTCCATGTGCAACGAGTCCATCAGCAAACAAAACAACATAAAAGAGGATGCAGTTGTAGCGTCCGGGCTTCCAACTGGTTCATCTTGCAGTGCAAACAGCAATGACATCTTTGTCAGAGAGAGTTTAACTGCAAGTGCAGGGACTTTGAGGAAGTCAGTGACAATGAGCAGGTGGAGCACCCTTTTAGAGCCTACTGTTCCCTCTGTAGATCACAATCTACTTAATGAATCAGTTGTTAGCACTCAGATTAGCCAGGGTGTTGAGGAAAGCTCTGTTGTGCCTTTGAAGCTGGAGACTCAAGCAGAAGTGGTCAGAGTTGCAGGTGAAGTCACTGTTACAGCATCTGAAGTGTCTAGATCTGAAGGGGTTCAGGGTGAAGTTTCCTGTGAGGTGACTCTGATTGATGACAAGAAGAAAGAAGAGGTAAAGGTAAAGGGTACTTCAGTTGTCGAGGGATTAGATCAGAGTTTGTCCATGGGCAGTGAGTCCAAAAGAAAACAAGATGATGTGAAAAAGGATGCAGATGTGGTGTCCACCACTCTGACTGCTTCATCCTGTACCATAGAGAAAAATGACAATCTCAACAGTAAGACTACAAGTGCAGGAACTTTGAGGAAGTCAGTGACAATGAGCAGGTGGAGCACCCTTTTAGAGCCTACAGTTCCCTCTATAGATCACAATCTGATTAATGAATCAGTGAGCACTCAGATTAGCCAGGGAGTTCAGGAAAGCTCTGTTGTGCCTTTGAAGCTGGAGACTCAAGCAGAAGTGGTCAGAGATGCAGGTAAAGTCACTGTTACAGCATCTGAAGTGTCTAGATCTGAAGGGGTTCAGGGTGAAGTTTCCTGTGAGGTGACTCTGATTGATGACAAGAAGAAAGAAGAAGTAGAGGTAAAGGTAGAGGGTACTTCAGTTGTCCAGGGATTAGATCAGAGTTTGTCCATGGGCAGTGAGTCCAAAAGAAAACAAGATGATATGAAGAAGGATGCAGATGTGGTGTCCACCGTTCTGACTGCTTCATCCTGTACCATAGAGAGAAATGACAACCTCAACAGTAAGACTGCAAGTGCAGGAACCTTGAGGAAATCAGTGACAATGAGCAGGTGGAGCACCCTTTTAGAGCCTACTGTTCCCTCTGTAGATCACAATCTGATTAATGAATCAGTTGTTGGCACTCAGATTAGCCAGGGAGTTGAGGAAAGCTCTGTTGTGTCTTTGAAGCTGGAGACTCAAGCAGAAGTGGTCAGAGTTGCAGGTGAGGTCACTGTTACAGCATCTGAAGTGTCTAAATCTGAAGGGGTTCAGGGTGAAGTCTCCTGTGAGGTGATTCTGATTGATGACAAGACGAAAGAAGAGGTAAAGGTAGAGGGTACTTCAGTTGTCCATGGATTAGATCAGAGTTTGTCCATGGGCAGTGAGTCCGAAAGAAAACAAGATGATGTGAAGAAGGATGCAGATGTGGTGTCCACCACTTTAACTGCTTCATCCTGTACCATAGAGAGAAATGACCACCTCAACAGTAAGACTGCAAGTACAGGAACTTTGAGGAAGTCAGTGACAATGAGCAGGTGGAGCACCCTTTTAGAGCCTACAGTTCCCTCTGTAGATCACAATCTGGTTAATGAATCAGTTGTTGGCACTCAGATTAGCAAGGGAGTTGAGGGAAGCTCTGTTGTGTCTTTGAAGCTGGAGACTCAAGCAGAAGTTGTCAGAGATGCAGGTGAAGTCACTGTTACGGCATCTGAAGTGTCTACATCTGAAGGGGTTCAGGGTGAAGTCTCCTGTGAGGTGACTCTGATTGATGACACGAAGAAAGAAGAAGTAGAGGTAAAGGTAGAGGGTACTTCAGTTGTCCAGGGATTAGATCAGAGTTTGTCCATGGGCAGTGAGTCCGAAAGAAAACAAGATGATGTGAAGAAGGATGCAGATGTGGCGTCCACCACTTTAACTGCTTCATCCTGTACCATAGAGAGAAATGACAACCTCAACAGTAAGACTGCAAATGCAGAAACCTTGAGGAAATCAGTGACAATGAGCAGGTGGAGCACCCTTTTAGAGCCTACGGTTCCCTCTGTAGATCACAATCTACTCAATGACTCAGTTAGCACTCAGATTATCCAGAGAGTTGAGGAAAGTTCTGTTGTGCCTTTGAAGCTGGAGACTCAAGCAGAAGTGGTCAGAGATGCAGGTGAAGTCACTGTTACAGCATCTGAAGTGTCTAAATCTGAAGGGGTTCAGGGTGAAGTCTCCTGTGAGGTGACTCTGATTGATGACAAGAAAAAAGAAGAAGTAGAGGTAAAGGTACAGGATACTTCAGTTGTTCATGGATTAGAACAGAGTTTGTCCATGGGCAGTGAGTCCAAAAGAAAACAAGATGATATGAAGAAGGATGCAGATGCGGTGTCCACCACTCTGACTGCTTCATCCTGTACCATAGAGAGAAATGACAACCTCAGCAGTAAGACTGCAAGTGCAGGAACCTTGAGGAAATCAGTGACAATGAGCAGGTGGAGCACCCTTTTAGAGCCTACGGTTCCCTCTGTAGATCACAATTTGGTTAATGAATCAGTTGTTGGCACTCAGATTAGCCAGGGAGTTGAGGGAAGCTCTGTTGTGTCTTTGAAGCTGGAGACTCAAGCAGAAGTTGCCAGAGATGCAGGTGAAGTCACTGTTACAGCATCTGAAGTGTCTAGATCTGAAGGGGTTCAGGGTAAAGTCTCCTGTGAGGTGATTCTGATTGATGACACGAAGAAAGAAGAAGTAGAGGTAAAGGTAGCGGGTATTTCAGTTGTCCAGGGATTAGATCAGAGTTTGTCCATGGGCAGTGAGTCCGAAAGAAAAAAAGATGATGCGAAGAAGGATGCAGATGTGGTGTCCACCACTCTGACTGCTTCATCCTGTACCATAGAGAGAAATGACAACCTCAACAGTAAGACTGCAAGTGCAGCAACTTTGAGGAAGTCAGTGACAATGAGCAGGTGGAGCACCCTTTTAGAGCCTACAGTTCCCTCTATAGATCACAATCTGATTAATGAATCAGTGAGCACTCAGATTAGCCAGGGAGTTGAGGAAAGCTCTGTTGTACCTTTGAAGCTGGAGACTCAACCAGAAGTGGTCAGAGTTGCAGGTGAGGTCACTGTTACAGCATCTAAAGTGTCTAAATCTGAAGGGGTTCAGGACAAAGTCTCCTGTGAGGTGACTCTGATTGATGACAAGAAGAAAGAAGAAGTAGAGGTAAAGGTAGAGGGTACTTCAGTTGTCCAGGGATTAGAACAGAGTTTGTCCATGGGCAGTGAGTCCAAAAGAAAACAAGATGATGTGAAGAAGGATGCAGATGTGGTGTCCACCACTCTGACTGCTTCATCCTGTACCATAGAGAGAAATGACAACCTCAACAGTAAGACTGCAAGTGCAGAAACCTTGAGGAAATCAGTGACAATGAGCAGGTGGAGCACCCTTTTAGAGCCTGAAGTCCACTCTATAGATCACAATTTGGTTAATGAATCAGTTGTTGGCACTCAGATTAGCCAGGGAGTTCAGGAAAGCTCTGTTGTGCCTTTGAAGCTGGAGACTCAAGCAGAAGTTGCCAGAGATGCAGGTGAAGTCACTGTTACGTCATCTGAAGTGTCTAAATCTGAAGGGGTTCAGGACAAAGTCTCTTGTGAGGTGACTCTGATTGATGACAAGAAGAAAGAAGAGGTAAAGGTAGAGGGTACTTCAGTTGTCCAGGGATTAGATCAGAGTTTGTCCATGGGCAGTGAGTCCGAAAGAAAACAAGATGATGTGAAGAAGGATGCAGATGTGGTGTCCACCAATCTGACTGCTTCATCCTGTACCATAGAGAGAAATGACAACCTCAACAGTAAGACTGCAAGTGCAGAAACTTTGAGGAAGTCAATGACAATGAGCAGGTGGAGCACCCTTTTAGAGCCTACAGTTCCCTCTGTAGATCACAATCTACTCAATGACTCAGTGAGCACTGAGATTAGCCAGAGAGTTGAGGAAAGCTCTGTTGTGTCTTTGAAGCTGGAGACTCAAGCAGAAGTGGTCAGAGATGCAGGTGAAGTCACTGTTACAGCATCTGAAGTGTTTAAATCTGAAGGGGTTCAGGGTGAAGTCTCCTGTGAGGTGACTCTGATTGATGACACAAAGAAAGAAGAAGTAGAGGTAAAGGTAGAGGGTATTTCAGTTGTTCATGGATTAGAACAGAGTTTGTCCATGGGCAGTGAGTCCAAAAGAAAACAAGATGATGTGAAGAAGGATGCAGATGTGGTGTCCACCACTCTGACTGCTTCATCCTGTACCATAGAGAGAAATGACAACCTCAACAGTAAGACTGCAAGTGCAGAAACTTTGAGGAAGTCAATGACAATGAGCAGGTGGAGCACCCTTTTAGAGCCTACGGTTCCCTCTGTAGATCACAATCTGGTTAATGAATCAGTTAGCCAGGGATTGATTGATGACAAGAAGAAAGAAGAGGTAAGAGAGGTAAAGGGTACTTCAGTTGTCCAGGGATTAGATCAGAGTTTGTCCATGGGCAAACAAGATGACGTGAAGGAGGATGCAGATGTAGGATTCGGCCTTTCAACTGGTTCATCCTGTGCTGCAAACAGCAATGTCACAGAGAGCATTACTGCACAGAATACAGAGATTTTGAAGGTAGTAGAGGTGAATAAGGAAGAGGTAGTCTCTGGCTTCAACATTACAGATGGGGTAAAGGTGACAAATCTAACAGATTGTGATGTGATCTTGAGTTCATGTAATGCTGAAAAGCCTGTGAGCACAACAGTGTCTGTCACATGTCCCATAGAGACAGAAGTATGTACAGTTGACCCAAAAATAAATTTAAGCCAAAATGACCTGGAAACACGTCAGAGTGAAGTTGAGGCTAAAGTGGGTCTTAGTCAGATTGGTGAAGAAGAAGATGATGAAATATGTCAGAATCTAACTGAGGCAAGTGCATTGGTGAGACCAGTTGAGAAATTCGTTCTCTCAACAAAAGTGGTAGGCCAGTCCATATCATTTAGTAAAGATAAAACTTTGTTAGAAGAGGACAGAAATAGAAAGGTCTCCTTTTCGTTGAAAGGAGGAAAAGGTTTGCGTTTTGAATCATTCGATGGCAAGTCAGTTGGTAGTCCAGTCACCAAGCATAGTTCAGAACACCAGAAACAGACTTCCAATATGGGTGGTGAGAAGATGGTTCATTGTGTCAATCTTGGACGTTCAAGGTTACCCAGCAAAGAGAGTGAAGAAAACCAGGGCGGGAAGTTTGGCAAAAGAGGAAGTGGGGAGTATATAGTTTATGGGGGCTCCATCGGACGTAAGAGTAGCCTGGATGGCAATGTTAGTTTACCTAACACAGGGAGTGAAGACAACCTATCAGTGGCCAGCCAGCTGACAACAAAAACACCAAAAACGGGGAGATTTGGCAGCACAGGGAGTGGGGAGTGGAGAGTTTATGGTGGGAGTACTGGAAGCAGTGGCGGCGGCACAGAAAGGGTCCGTGTTAGCACTAGCAGTCGCAAAATAATTAGTACACCTGGTAACCAAATAGGTAGTGAAGGCAAAATCAGTAGTTCTGGTAATGGTCTTTGGCGCAGTAGCAGCCTAGGTAGCGCTGACAAGTTAAGTAGCTCAGGTAGTGGCGGCAAGATCAGCAGTTCATCTGGAAGCCACATGATTAGCACCTCTGGGAGATTCAGTAGCACTGGCAGCGGCGAATGGAAGCCCGTTTACAGCTCAGCTAGCGGACGCAGGAGTAGCAGTGGAAGTGTAGGACAATCAGGCAGAGGGAAAATCAGACACAGAGCCCACAGCCCTGGGGAGAAGAGGACTGTCAGCGGGGGTAGCGGTGGGTGGCTGAGCAGTACCTCAGCTGCTGGGAATCGCATTAGCAGCAGTGGGAGTGGGCACAAACTCAGCAGCTCAGTTAGTAGTGAAAGAATCAGTGGCAGAGGTGGAGGACGGGGCATTGGCTCGCCCAGATTAGGGAGGGCCAATAGTGTTGGGGGGAGGGTGATCACCAGCAGCGACGGGCCGACCAGGAGCACTGGTAGCGGGACCGGGACCAATCAGGAGAGAATCAGTGTCTGTAAGATGGCGGCGCTGTCAATGTCAGCGGCCGGGAGGGAGCGAAGTCACGAGAAACAAAGACAAGCTCAGAGGCCGACACAGCATCACGCTTCAGGTAAGAACAGACGGTTCACATTCACAAGTACAAATTAATCTAGTCTTCTTACTCTTTCAATCAGTCAATCAATCAATCTTTATTTGTATAGCGCCAAGTCACGACAAAGTTATCTCAAGGCTCTTTACAAAATAGAGCAGGTTCTAAACCGTACTCTTCAGGTTTTCATTTTAAAGAGACCCAACATTCACACATGAGCAGCACTTGGTGACAGTTGAGAGAAAAAACTCCCTTTAAACAGGAAGAACCCTCAGAACCAGACTCAAAGTGGGCAGCCATCTGCCTCGACCGGTTTAATATAGTCTAATTTATCCCTGTCTTTCATATTGTCATATTGTCATGTAGTTTGTGTACTTTTTCCTACTACCTAAGATACTTTCATGTGAAGGAAATATTCCTGAGCAGTTTCAGGTTTACTTTAACACAGATTTCACCCTCACACACACTTACTGTTGATTTTTCAGTTTTTCTTGTTGTTATTTTATATATATAATTTATCTGGTTTGTTCTCAATTTTATGTAGTCATATTATATTCTGTATTATTGTGTCATTTTAACATGTTTTAGGTGGAACCTTTAAATAATCCCATTCAGGTTGCCTGCCTCTCCCTGCTCTCTATATTATCCGTCATTATCTGTCACTGAATTTTAACTAATGCAAAATAAACTAAAATCGATCAATCTGCTCTCTGTCCTGTCGTCCAGCCTCTCCTCTCATTCAGCGCTGGCTCACCTCAGCTGTCGAGGTCCCATTGGCTGAGCCCGATGGCCTTGATGACATCATTCGTCCATGATTGGATAACCAGGGAGCGGCCCGCAGCGTTCACACTGAGCTCTCCGAACACACCTAAACACATACACAAGTTTTTTAAAAAGGATGATATATATTCTGTTGAATGTAGAGATAAGAAATAGATTTTCTGTGTTTTAATTTAATTTTTTTTTAATCACAAGCACTGTAGTTTAAAGTTTTCTTGACTTTTAAAAACATTTGAAAGAATTTGGCTCATAATCAGCAGTTCGTTATATTTAGCATCTTAATTTTGCATTACTCAAAGTATTCTGTGTGTGTACATTTCAATTGTTTGGTTCTGTCATATTTTTCAGTTTTGGTGTCTGTATAGTTTCTCATATATCACACTCATATATGTCATCCTGTAACATCCATGTCAGTTCTTTAAAGCTCAACTTATTGGAGATTTCCAAAATATGCGACTGTAACCCTTTTTATACCTGTGTTCATGTTGGTTATGGGAAATATTTTGTTTTACCAAAATCCAAAAACATGTTAAGATGGTTTAACTCAGTTTATACACCTGTCTGACCTGCCTCTATCTTCAATAAATTGAGTTTTACTCAAATTTACAAATGAAGCTGATACATAACTTCTTGTCCTGTTTATTGCTGCTAATATAAAATTATTCTAGTGCTAAACTTATTCTTTACATTATTGTAAACATGGAATAAACCTAGAGGGAAATAGTGGGAGCCAGGTCATTTTAAATCTTACACTGAATAAATATACATATATTAACCCTCCTGTTGTCCTTGAGTCAAAGAAGGGAGGAAGAAGGAAGGAAGGAAGGAAATGAGGGAGGAAGAAGGAAGGAAGGAAGGAAGGAAGGAAAGAAGGAAGGGAGGAAGGAAAGGAAAGGAAGGAAGGAAGGACGGAAGAAAAAAGGAAGGAAGGAGGGAGGGAGGGAGAAAGGAAAAGAGGAAGGGAGGAAGGAAGGAAAGAAGGACAGAGGAAGGAAGGAAAGAAGGATAGAGGAAAGAAAGAGAGAAGGAGGGAGGGAGGGAGGAAAGAAGGAAGGGAGGAAGGAAGGAAGGAGGGAAGGAAAGAAGGAGGGAGGGAGGGAGGAAGGAAGGACAGAAGGAAGGAAGAAAGAGAGAGGAGGGAAAGAAAGAGAGAAGGAGGAAAGAGGAACAGTCAAAACAGACAGGGTCAATTTGACCCGGGAGGACGACACGAAGGTTAAATAACAATGTTGGGGCTTATGTATTATTACTGGTTTATGTAGTACTGGATTATCTTTGCATTATTTAGCACCTTAGCACCCACCCTAGCAACCAAGGCTACAGATAAACATCACAAACAAAGCGTTCAGAGCAGATTGTTTTTGGACACAATGTGGATTTTGGTCCCCATCATGTACACTGAAAGCACATTTGAAGAGGACTATAAGAGTATTATAAGAATATTCATGTTGCTCATGAAGCCAAAACAGCCGCTTACATTAAATGACTCAGACGAAGGCATACTGAGCGTGCTCCAGCACCCATAGAACACGCTGACCAGAAACTTCCAGTTCAGCCCTCATCTAACCTGAATGGGGGTAAAATGATTTAATCACTCGGCTCTGTTAGACTTTCCAGATATTATCAAACTAACGAGACGAGTCATTTCACAGAGGTCAAAAGAAAGTATCCACCCTTTCACAGCCGCTCCCTGTCCCATGATTATGTGCATGGAAAATGCTTTTTGGGCCCATTGGACCTGAAGTTGTTATTCTTCACAGCCCGGTGCTCTTACTTGGTATGAACAGGAGGAATGACTACAGCGAGGAAAACCTGACTGCTGCTTTAACACACACGGGGAACACTGGGAACACTGGGAACCTGTTCTTTAAACCCTCAGAAAATGTCTGGAGGTGAACTTCACGTGTTCAGTTTGAGTCATTTGTCTTTCCACTGCAACAAATCCGAGATGTTGTGAATGAAGAGGAAATATGAACCTGAGGGCTGATCTGGACCATCTGGAGGCAGCCAGCAGGTGGCAGCAGAGAGAGAATGACACTGGACTAAAGCTTTAGCTGGGGCAGAGGGGAGATACTTGTACTTTTACTGCAATTCTCTCTCTCTCTCTCTCCCTCTCTGTCTCTCTCTCTCTCTCTCTCCCTGTCCTTCACTCTCTCTCTCTCTCTCTCTCTCTCTCACTCTCTCTCTCTCTCTCTCTCTCTCTCTCTCTCTCTCTCTCTCTCTCTCTCTCTCTCTCTCTCTCTCTCTCTCTCTCTGTCCTTCACTCTCTCTCTCTCCCTCTCTCTCTCCCTCTCTCTCCCTCTCTCTCTCCCCCTCTCTCCCTCTCTCTCTCCCTCTCTCCCCCCCCCTCTCTCTCTCTCTCTCTCTCTCTCTCTCTCTCTCTCTCTCTCTCTCTCTCTCTCTCTCTCTGAATAAAGTGTGTGTTGGTTATCAGATTGCTGTCGGGACTTTTGCATAAAAGAGACTTTTATCCAGACATGTGACTGACACGTTAAACTGCCATCAGATGAGCAGATTTAATGTCATTTATTTCTTTCTGCTCTCTCTCTGTGACACAAAGAGCGTCTCTGTCTGTATATAGGCCTTCCCTAATCGGTAGAAATAAAGAGACATAATAATAGAAACACCTCTCTCTCACAAAATAAATCAACATTGCAACAAGCCTACAAAGTAAAGACTTACCAGAACATTAGATCCGACTGCACTAGTTTAGTCAAACATATTCTGATCTGTCAGTGTGTAATGTGTTAGTGGCTCGTAGGGATGAACCTACAGATAACAACTTAAAGCTGATGATTGTCAGAGTTTAGTTTAGTTCACATTAAACAGCAGTAAAGCTCAGAGCTGCAGCTTCTGACTGATCTCATTAAGTCAGAGTCTGATTAACACTAACTCATGATTGGGAAGGTGATGACAGGTGTGGAGAGACTGACAGGAGTTTGGCAGCTGAGCAGGTGACTCAGTGTGACTCTGATCCATCAGTCACTTTACTGCAGTACAGTTAGAGGTACTTGTACTTTACTGTAGTACAGTTAGAGGTACTTGTACTTTACTGCAGTACAGTTTGAGGTACTTGTACTTTACTGTAGTACAGTTTGAGGTACTTGTACTTTACTGTAGTACAGTTTGAGGTACTTGTACTTTACTGTAGTATTTCCATGTGATGCTACTTTCTACATCTCAGAGGGAAATATTGTACTTTCTACTCCACTACATTTATTTAACAGCTTTAGTTACTTTTCAGATGCAGATTTGACACAATGGATAATATAACAAGCTTTATAAATACAACACATTGTTAAAGATGAAACCAGACAGCAGTGTGTAGTCGGCTCAGATTTCAGATGTCTATGAGTTGTTAACAGCTCCACCAAATAGTGATTTTTCCCTCTAAACTTCAATAAATGTTCAAATGATCCAATATTTCAGCAAAAATCAAAGATTAGACAAAAAGTCCAAAAACTGAAAACACATTTGTGTATCAGAACTTAGTTTGTTCTTCTTTCCCATTAATCATCTCACCACCCCTCACATTTATCTGCTGACCCTTTGGAGGGGCCCCACCCCTAGGTTGGGAACCACTGGACTAAACTAGCTAACTGTATATAAAGTAGTGTAAACTTAACTAAAGAATCTGAATACTTCTTCCACCATTGCTGGTCTAACAGAGGACCAAATGTAGTGTGAGTTAGTTTCTATTGAGCTCATTCATTGTGAAGTTCTGTTTCATTAAACCGGTGGGAAGCTCGTTTTAAATCTGTATCAATATTATCAATTATTGTCTTTAATAATCCATTAATTGATTATTCTCTGAAGCCCAGGTGGACATTGTCAGACTTTTATCTGAGCAACAGTTTGAAACACAAAGACGTTGAATTACTATGATTCAAAACTGTGAACAAACAGGGGCCAGTGTTTGGCCCCGGGGCCCCACAGCCCAGAACTAGTTGTGTAACATACTATAAAAACTATATATGCAACATAACGTGTGTGTGTGTGTTTGTGTGTGTGTGTGTGTGTGTGTGTGTGTGTGTGTGTGTTTGAAGGTTGCTGGGCCATGTCCTGTTATGCAACCAAATACCTCCTTCAGGCAGTGTGTGTGTGTGTGTGTGTGTGTGTGTGTGTGTGTGTGTGTGTGTGTGTGTGTGTGTGTGTGTCCTGCACCATGCATGTAAGAACCTGTCTCAGAGTTATTGCTGCTTTCTCTCAGAGGCGTGTCGGACCCTTAAGCGAGGTACGAAAATACCTTCAAATAATTTATCTCACACTGTTTCTTTAATAATCATTTTAATCTCCAGTTAACGTTGCCATGCCGACGCCTTTGACATACAGTGACAGCATCTGGATGTGGATCAAACACAACATGAACCATTTAGATCTGATCCAAACACACGACAGTATTTTAATCTCACTAAATTAAAACAGTTTGACAGAAAACTGAATGTGTAATTATGATCATTGTCCTGCTGAGCGTTAAACTATTACGTTACTGTTGCTGCACCTTAAAAACAGCATGAAAAACATTCTGCTGACAAGTAATCACCTTAAATCTGAATTTAAAGGTTTTTTGATTGTTTACAGCTTGAATACTGAGCCTGTTTGGTTAGTTTAGTCTTAAAGCAGCAGTCAGGAGTCCACATGATGTTCCTCCTGTCCGTCCTTTCTCCTTTCCTTCCTCCCTTCCTTCCTCCTTTCCTTCCTCCCTTCCTTCCTCCCTTCCTTCCTCCTGTCCTTTCTTTCTTTCTTTCTTTCTTTCTTTCTTTCTTTCTTTCTTCCTTCCTTTCTTTCTTTCATTCAGACGCTGAAGCTTCATATTAGCTTCAGATCAACTTTTAAATCCATGTTTCCACAGAAGGAGGACTGTGGGTTTAGTCCTCCATCACTTCCATAGTAAACATTATGAAGGGATCTTCTGATGGTCAGTATGAACAGGAGGAATCATTACAGTAAACATGATGAAGGGATCTTCTAATGGTCAGTATGAACAGGAGGAATCATTACAGTAAACATTATGAAGGGATCTTCTAATGGTCAGTATGAACAGGAGGAATCATTACAGTAAACATGATGAAGGGATCTTCTAATGGTCAGTATGAACAGGAGGAATCATCACACATAAACACCCTTAATGTTCATTTGTAAAACTCACTGTTGGTTTAGTAATGATTTACAAGAGAAATGACACCAGATGAAGCAGCGGTGGAAGAACAGGAACATGTTCTACCGGCTGACTTCTAATAACAACAGATTGAGCAGAAACTTGGCAGCAGATGAACAGAAACAGATCAGCTGTCAGGTTTGATTCTGCTCAGGTTGTGTGTGTTCATGAGTGTGATAGTACAGCATGTTCAGATCCTACATTAAGGAACTATAAAGTGTCTCTTCTGCAGCAACTTTCCTCTGTTTCCTGTCCTGCTCTGATGATCTGTGGTTGGACTGTAATTACTATCATTAAAACCACTTAGCTTTTATAATCCACATTAAACTAAATCTATCAACTAATTTCTGCAAACTGACTCACTGCTAGTTGTGTTGTTGAGCCGCCTGAAGCCTTAAATACAAGAATGGATGGTGACTTAAAGTAAGGTCCAATAAAAAGCTTTGGAGGTGTTAGGACAGTTAATGGACTCCTGCAGACGACATGCCGACATTGCAAATATTTTTAGATAAGCATGGAATTTATGAAAAGTTTCAGTCTGTTTTTAACCCGCACCGTAGCACTGAAACAGCTCTTTTTAGAGTTGTTGGGCTTTTTTGCCTTTATTGGACAGTTGGTGGCAGAAAGTGGTATTACATGCAACAAAGATCCCAAATGTGTTTTCAGTAGGGCTGTCAGCGTTAACGCGTTAATCGTGATTAGATTAATGCAATCCATAACGCGTTTATTTTTTTTAATCGCATTTTAATTTCGCAATCCTTTTTTTGTCCCTTCTACTCAACCGTAGACGCTCCTCTGTCCTCTAGCTGTAGCGCCATGCTTTGAAGCGGCTTCCTGCAGTAAACCTACCGCAGTGATGGATAGAAAGAGTGCAACTGGACTTTTGAACGGCTTGTTTAACTTTAAAAAACTTCCAGACGGTTCAGTTGAGTCAAAAGTAAAATGCAACCTGTGTCAAACGGAGTTTAACTTCCGGAGTACGTCGAGTTTGAGTTACCACCTCCACGCTAAACACCCAGGTGCAGCCGGCGCACCCCAGCCAAGCGAGACTCAGCTCCACCAAAGTACCATTTTGGAGTGTGGGGGTCGCCGCAGACACGTGGATGAAAGTACGTCGAAGACTAAAGCGATCGCGAAATGGGTGGCAACTGACTGCAGACCAGTCAACATCATAGGAGACTCAGGTCTAAGGGATGTTACAGGTTGGCATGTTCTGACCCGGCGTATACCTTACCGTCCCGGGGAACAATTGTTACACGCATACAGGAGCTTTATGAAACTGAGAAAGAAGCTAAAATGGACCTCCTGCAAAATGCAAATGCTGTGGCATTAACTGGGGATCATTGGACGTCAGTGAGTAACCAAAATGATCTTGGAGTTACTGCACACCATATAGATACTGACTGGAAATTGCACTCGTTTGCTCTAACGGTTCGACATACAGAATAACGGCACTTCACGGAAACATGTGCCCAACATTTTTCCGAAGTTGCCGAGCAATGGGATGTTGCGGTGAAGGTGACGACAATTGGCACCGATAGTGCCCGGAATACGACAGTGGCAGCAAGACTCCTGCCATACGAGCACATGCTGTGCATTGCGCACAGTTTACAAACATCGATCACAATGTCAATCCGTGACAGTGGTCTTGAGAATGTCTTGGCAAAATGCTGCAAACTGGTTGGACATTTAAAGCACAGTCCAGCAAATGCAGCAGAACTGCGACGACAACAAAAGGAGTCTGGACGGCAACAGGAACCCCTCATCCAAGATGTTTCCATTCTCAGCATGATCACCCGGCTTCTCAGCAACAAGGATGCAGTCCGAGCTACACTTGAGCTCCATGAGCAAAAGAAGCACACCAGCCATGCTGACTAATGCCGGACTGGAGAAGATAGAAAAGTACAAGTACCTCAAACTGTACTGCAGTAAAATACAAGTACCTCAAACTGTACTACAGTAAAGTACAAGTACCTCGAACTGTACTACAGTAAAGTACAAGTACCTCAAACTGTACTACAGTAAAGTACAAGTACCTTAACCCATAAGAACCCGGACCCATTTCTCCTTCAAGGAAAATTATGGGGGACATAACACAGACTAAATGGACCACAAAGAACACAAATCTGACATTTTTTTCAAAAAAAAATGTTGTAGTGTCAGAGATCTGAAAAGTTACATCTATGTCACATTGGGCGTTAATGGTAAATTTATTCCTCATTTATTCATAAGTATAAATATCTATAGTATGGTTAACAAGAAGTGATACAGTGTTCAGGATCCACTTGCAGTCATCCAGGGAGAGTTTGAAGGATATGAAGGTAGCTCAGATAAAGACCCTGATGAAGACCCTGATGAAGACCCTGATTACACTTGCACCAAGATAGATGGAGAATGATGAGTCAAGTGAGTCTGGTGATTCAGACTGTAGTGAATCAGGTTATTTAGATGAAATATATTAACCAAAGATGAACACTGGGCAGCAAAATATCACTGCCCAAGAAAAAAGTTGTTTTATTGGAGAAAGAAACCTTTGAAAACGAAATAAAAATCTCCAGGCATCGTTTGTAAAACATATCAAGCCATGGATGGATCTTCCAGAACTTATCATCTTCTTGCTTATTTGAATAATCAGTATTATCAGTGAAGTGTAGAGATGCCAGCAAGGTCTGAAATGGTTGTGTGACATGTTGTCAGCCATAATGGCACACGTTGTGTCATTTTAACAGTAAGCATAATTTCCCAGCAATTGGCAAATACTTATTTGCAGGTAGAGGTCAATCAACATTTCCAGCTCCTTAACAGTGCAGTTAACATTAGTAAGATGTTCAGATGTTTGTACATTCTACAAATTTGTTTGCTTCATCAGTAACTCAAGAATTTCGGCTGTGATGAACTTCCTGAAATACTCCAGTATGTAGTATGAAGATTGTCTGGGAGTGTGACACTCCTTTGAATATCCTTTGAATGTGTACTCAAATGTTTCAAAAGGTTTCTTTCTCCAATTGAAATATGACTGATAGGTTAGAAACATCTTTTTTGTCTGTTTATTTTATTTATTGATAGGCAAAAATGGTTTCCTTATACATTTGATTAAAAATGTAATTAATATAACATGATTTTTTGTTTATATTTGTTTTAATATGTTTTGAATTGAACAATATAAAATATGTTAACTAAATATCATTGAATCAACTAAATTAACTGAGCAGATCATCATTATTTTTTCTTATTGTGACATATATGTCACACTAGGTTTTTCATGACAATTTTCAGTCAAAAGACCCAATGTGACATATATGTCACCAGAATGTTTATCTGATTTTTTTTTATATCAAATCGTTCAAGAAATGTGTTTACAACAGGTTATATGTCATCAAGGACATGTTATGTAAGCATTACAATTATTAAATGGCTTGAATCTTACCTTTAGTAGCAAAAAAAAGCTATTTAAATGTAGCTAGATCTGTCAAATGTGTCAGCCTGGCACAGAGCCATCTTGGAAGTGTTGTTATGGGAACACAAAATCACATGACCTGTCACATGACCCATCAGCATGTTCAGTAAGTGTCACTTAGGGACTTCATGAGTTAAAATCAATGATCAAGCTGTATAAGGAACTTTGCAGAACATTTAAAGGTGATGTGATACCTGTGTCACGGTGGGTCCTTATGGGTTAAACTGTACTGCAGTAAAGTACAAGTACCTCAAACTGTACTACAGTAAAGTACAAGTACCTCGAACTGTACTGCAGTAAAGTACAATTACCTCAAACTGTACTACAGTAAAGTACAAGTACCTCAAACTGTACTACAGTAAAGTACAAGTACCTCAAACTGTACTACAGTAAAGTACAAGTACCTTAAACTGTACTGCAGTAAAGTACAAGTACCTCAAACTGTACTACAGTAAAGTACAAGTACCTCGAACTGTACTGCAGTAAAGTACAATTACCTCAAACTGTACTACAGTAAAGTACAAGTACCTCAAACTGTACTACAGTAAAGTACAAGTACCTCAAACTGTACTACAGTAAAGTACAAGTACCTTAAACTGTACTGCAGTAAAGTACAAGTACCTCAAACTGTACTGCAGTAAATACTCACAGACATCGGTTTCAGAACATTCCTTCTATGTGAATCCAGAGTTTGGAAACTAATGTATAAATATAAATGGTTTTCTTGGCTGTCAGGAGTCAAACCTTTAGCTCTGCTTTACCTTGAGGCCTAAAGGAAAAGCAGCTCCAGGAGAGGATTTAGCTTCATGTTTCCTTTTATGGTAAATATGCAGAAACATGTGAAACAGAGGAAGAGGGCAGGTTGGAACAAAACCTGCTGAATCTGCTGAGAGTCGACAGTCGAGCTGCACAGAGATCATGTGAGGGTTTAAAAATGTAAAAAAGGTAAATTCTTCTTCTGCTGGATTTTTATTAAATGTTAAATATGTTTTTAATGTGGTGCTGAGGAGCATTGTTAATATAAAAGTGAGGATGTATCTTTATTAAAGTCCTGAGGCTTTAGTCTATTAAAGGTTAGGGTTAGCAGCGTGTTATACGAGCAACCGCAGCATGTAGAGACGCTTTGTTCAGCGTGTTGATGAGCAGGTTGGAACGATGAGCGAGTGATTGATGGTCGGAGAAAAGAGAGAATGAGAGAGAGAGAGAGGGAGGGAAAGTCCGAGGTGATCAAAGAAAGCTTTGAAAGAATTCAACTGTTGTCACTTGAGGAGGAGGAGGAGGAGGAAGAGGAGGAGGAGATGTATGTATATGTATATAGCTATTTTTGATGGAAAAATGTAGCAATGATTAATATATTGATAACAGTAAATATAGATTTATATATTGACAATACATATAATATATATTAGTAAGATATTGTATGATGTCATGAATTTAGGAGCTAGCAAACATGGGGTGGGATTCAATAAGTGTTGACTTGGATGTGGTTGACAGTGCATTGTGCTTTCCTTTTTTTATATGTTGTTTGGTTTTTTTCTTCTTTTACACATTCGAAATAAAATAAAATAATCTAAACTAATCTAAAACTAATAAAAATAGAATCTGGTTCTCTCTGTCTTTCCTCGTGTCGTTCTCTCAGAGCCGCACCTGAGTTTACCTCCAGGCTGACAGGTAGGTATGTGTGTGTGTGTGTGTGTGTGTGTGTGTGTGTGTGTGTGTGTGTGTGTGTGTGTGTGTGTGTGTGTGTGTGTGTGTGTGTGTTATGAAACAAACAATCATCCAATTAGTAAATCAAATTTTATTTGTACAGCTCTTTTAATGCAGCACAGATGACTGACAAGCTGATAATGAGTTCAAACCTTAACTGTGTTCACACATTCCTGCAAACAACAGAGAATCAGAAACATGAATAGTGAAAATCTAAAATGATATAAGAAGCAAATAAATAAGAAACTAGAGAAGAAAATAGACAATGCAGACAAAGCAGTGGTAATGATAATAAATATATACAGCTATATAAAGGTCAGTGTGTTAGTCTCCATGAGGTTTAGTTTAAATTTAAAGGGTTAAAATGTGAAAATAAACGTATGAATAACTTCACACATTCTTTTTTTGTGGACCCAGCATCAAATTTCTGCTTTTAATCCATTTAGAGAGAATATATTAGAGGATTATGGCAAAAATGTCTAAGTGGTGTAACCATAAAAACTTTGTACCAAATAATTCAACTTGCTTAAAAACAGTAAATTGTCAATAAAACACCATATCAACTAGTTTGGCATGATCTTACATTATAACTTTATATTAAATAAAGGTAATGGAATACAATTGTTCTAAATATTACATTTACTCTGGTAACCATGGAGACCAGGAACCTGACTGCTTTACTTCTTTCTTTCTTTCTTTCTTTCTTTCTTTCTTTCTTTCTGTCTTTCTTTCTCTATTTCTTTCTTTCTTTCTTTCTGTCTTTCTTTCTCTTTTTCTTTCTTTCTTTCTTTCTTTCTTTCTTTCTTTCTCCTCCTACTTCTTGTTCTTTCTCCTCTTTCACCTTTTTTCTTTCTTTCTTTCTTTCTTTCTTTCTTTCTTTCTTCTCTTCCTCCTTTCTTTCTCTCTCTCTAGGAGGATCAAATATGTAATAGTTATCATTCTTTTGTGGTTACACCATTTGACATTTTCAGGAGCATTCAGTCTTACTTTTGGTAAAAAATGGTGCAAATGTCATTTCAAATGGCGGTAACATGATCCAGCCTCATTCTGACCCAGATACTTGATATACAAGTTTTAGCAAAACAGCGCCTTTAGCCAGGAGCGCTTTGCATGCTGGGATGTAAAACCAACCTGTGATCCGTGTTGTCAGATATGTTAAAGCTTTGAAACACATTTATTTTATTGTATTTCTGGTTTTGTTGTCAATATGTGTGATGATTTGTTGTTGTACATAAAGTGATTTTCACCATTTTCACAGATTTTCCTTTAAATATATTGATATTAGGGTCAGTGACACATAAGGGTTGAAGTTTAGTTCAGCCTGCAGCGATATAATGAATATGGGTTCAAAGTGCAGACTCTCAGCTTTAATTTGAGGGTATTCACATCCAAAGCTCTTTAATAGGTAACACCCTCTCTTTGAGGGGACCATAAATAATTGGACAACTGAAAGCTGTTTCATGGACAGGTTTGGACAATTCCTTTGTTATTACATCATCAATTAACCCTCCTGTCGTCCTCCCGGGTCAAATTGACCCCGTCTCTTTTGATTGTTCCTTCTTTCCTTCCTTCCTCCCTCTTTCTTTAATTTCTCCATCGTTCTTCCCCTCCTTCCCTCTTTCTTTGCTCCCTCCTCCTTCCATCCTTCCTTCCATCCTTCCTTCATTCCTTCCTTCCTTCCTTCCTTCCTTCCTTCCTTCCTTCCTTCCTCTTTTCCTCCCTCCCTCCCTCCTTACTCCTTTCCTTCCTTCCTCCTTTCCTTCCTCCCTCCCTCCCTCCTTCTTTCCTTCATTCCTTCCTTCCTCTTCCTTCATTCCTTCCTCCCTTCCTCCTTCCTCTTTTCCTTCCTTCCTTCCTTCCTCTTCCTTCCTTCCTCTTTTCCTCCTTCCTTCCGGCCATCCTTCCTTCCTTCCTTCCTTCCACCCTCCCTCCCTCCTTACTCCTTTCTTTCCTTCCTTCCTTCTTTCCTTCTTCCCTCCCTTCCTCATCCCTTCCTCCTGTTCTTCCTTGACCTGAGGACAACAGGAGGGTTAAACAGGTCAAATGTCTGGAGTTGATTCCAGGTGTGGTCTTTGCATTTGGAAGTCGTTCCTGTGAACCTACAACATGCAGAAGAGCTCTGCAGGTGAAACAGGTCTTCTTTAGGCTGCAAAACAACAAAAATTCCATCAGAGAGACCAGAGAGAACATTAGTCTGGTACTTTCTGAGGCTAAAATATGTACTGATGAACTCGATAACACAAAAAGGCCACAGGGAAGCCTACAGAAGACAGCAGTGGTGGGTGACCCAACGATCCTTTCCATGGTTTATCAATATAATCAACCTGTCAATCACCACGTAGCCACGCCCTAATGCATACCCTGCTTTATCGTCACATATAAAATCAGGGAGGCCAAAATGTCCCAAATGAACATCATACTGCATTGAAGAAGGCTTTAAACTAGCGATTGAGACCATAAACACATTTTGAAAACGTTTACTGAGGTTAGAAATCAAGTGAGAAGTTCATTGAGTGAATTCTCCATTGACTTGTATAGAGACGGAAGTCCTTTTGACACCAAAACGGTCGCCCCCTGGTGGCCTTTTGATAGAATGCAGTTTTAAGTTACTTCCGCGTTGGCCTCATCTCAGAGGACCAGAACTCCCCGCCTGATCATTATCCAAGTCTACCATAAAGAGAAGACCTCACTAGAGCAAATACAGAGGGTTCACCTTAATGTGCAAACCATTCATAAACCTCAAGAACAGAAAGGCCACATTAGACTTTGCCAAATAAACTTTGCCAAAAAACAATGACATCTAAAAGCAGCACAGTTGAGGAACAGCATTCTTTGGACCGATGTAACTCTGATCAACCTGAACCAGAATGATGGGAAGATAATAGTGTGGATAAGGCTTTGAACAGCTCCTGATCCAGGTAGTGTGATGGTTGGACATGCATGGCTTCTAATAGCAATAGGTCATTAGTGTTTATTGATGATGTGACAGAGGACAGAAGCAGCTGGATGAGTTCTGAGCTGCTCTGATTCACTCAAATTCAGCAGAAGTCATTGGACCAGGCTTCACAGTACAGATGGACAATAACCCAAAACATACTGTAAAGGCAAACCAGGAGTTTATTAACCCCTCCTGTTGTCCTCGAGTCAAGGAAGGAAAGGAGGGATGAAGAAGGAAGGAAGGAAGGAAGGAAGGAAGGGAGGAAGAAGGAAGGAAGGAAGGACTGAATGAAGGAAGGAGGGAGGAAGGGGTGAAGGAAGGAAGGAAAGAAGGAAGGAAGGAAGAAAGGAAGGAAGGAAGAAAGGAAGGAAGGAAGGAACGAAGGAAAGGAGTAAGGAGGGAGGGAGGGAGGAAAAGAGGAAGGGAGTAAGGAGAGAAGGAAGGGGTGAAGGAAAGGAGGAAGGAAGGAAGGAAGGAAGGAAGGAAGGAAGGATGGAAGGAAGGAAAGGAGTAAGGAGGGAGGGAGGGAGGAACAGAGGAAGAAAGTAAGGAGAGAAGGAAGGGGTGAAGGAAGGAAGTGAGGAAAAAAGTATAGAAGGAGGAGGGAGCAAAGAAAGAAGGAAGATGAAGGAATGAGGGAGAAAGGAAAAGTGGAAGGGAGGAAGGAAGGAAAGAAGGAACAGTCAAAACAGACGGGGTCAATTTGACCCGGGAGGACGACACAAAGGTTAAAGCAAAGAAGTGGAATATTCTGCAATGGACGAGTCAATCAGCTGATCTCAACCTGATCAAACATGCATTTCACTCGCTGAAGACAAAACTTAAGTCAGAACCAAACAACAACTGAAGACAGTTGCAGTAGAGGCCTGGAAAAGCCTCTCAAAGAAGGAAACCCAGTATTTTATGATGTTCATTGATTCCAGGCCTCAGGCAGTCATTGCCTGAAAAAACATAAATGACAAGGTTTTAAAATGTTTTATTTATGAGCCTTTTGAGCCCCTGAAATAAGTGGATCGTGTATAAAACAACATTTTTAAACCACATTCTGCACTTCAATCACATCTTGATTGTTTCATTTCAAACCCATTATAGTGGTGTAGAGAGCCAAAATTACAAAACCTGTGTCACTGTCCAAATATTTATGGACCTAATTGTATAAGCATCGAGTATTTTACTGAAATGAGAGCTCAGCCCCATAAGTTGGATCTGCGATGTCTGTGGTGAACTGAGAAACATCTCATCTTTGTAATAGAAGCAGAATATTGTGGATTTAAACAGTTTTTCAGACTTCCGACCAGCAGTGTGTATTCGTGTGCAGTGATCTGATGTAGTAACTCTGATCACATGAGACACACACGCAGGTTGGCCACAGAAATGCATCCTGAAGCGATGGCAGTCGGGTTAGGTTTAAATGATTTGAGTGAAAGTGGTTTTTTGGGTGTGACAGCAGCTAAGGTATTCTGCTGCAGGCATGTTCCCATCAATCTGCAGCTGCTGCTTTCAGGCCGCGAGGGGGTTGGGGGAGGGGGGGGGGGCAGGCAGGTATGAACAACACCCACAGTTTCATCTTCATCTAAGGTTAATGTTGGATTTACTACGTTCAACATGTGACAGAAAGAAATGTAGTTAACAGAAAAATGTGACCCAGTAAAATAACTCACGCTGCACAGTTTGCATTGAACTGTTCAAATGTCCTTTTTTAGGGCCCGAACACTAACAGTGGAAATTAAGAAAATTGAGCCCCTTGCTCCAGATTGACATAGACAAACGAAATTCGGTATGCATCGGTATTATGTAAAGATGCACAAAAAAGTCTCTTGGACCTATACCCTAACTCCAACAGGAAGTCAGCCGCTTTCATCGCTGCTTGCAGCTTTACATTTTTTCTTTAATTCTTTCTGGACTTCAAGATTCAAGATTTATTTTATTGTCATTTTCTTTATGCCCTTCCATACACTTACACCTGGATAAAAGTCATGATGAATGTTCATGTTCACATTCATACAGTGTATTTATAAGGTCCATTGCTGCGAGGACATGAAGTGCCTCTTTAAATGTCCATTTAAAGTGCAAACAGTGAAGATATGTGTTGACTTCTCATCCATGTTGGTGTAAAGCAGAGACTGACAGTTCTGGCTTCACCTTGGAAACAGAAGCTGCCAAAATGATCAGTTTTACTACTTAATACGTTGTTTCCACGGTTAAAACTTATCTTCAGATCTATGTATGTTAGTATGTGGTGAACTCAAGGTAAAGCTTTGCACTATGAGAGTGAGATAGAGTGATAAACAAATTCCTTCCAGCCAATTTTAAAAAGATCCTTTTTGCACCCAGAGCTAGAAAATATGACTATTTGTATGGACTTGCTCACAGCCAATCAACACAACTGTCTCCCACTGTTCTTTGATGTATTCTGTAGGGGGAAGTTCTTTTTAAAATACTTTTTTAATAAAGTGTAGAGATATTGGAGCACCCTGGCGGTCGAGTAGTACCACATGCCACATAAATGCAGCGTCCCTGGTTTGAATCTGGCCAGGGACCAATGCTGCAGATCATTCCCCTCTCTCTCTCCCTGTTTCCTGTCAGCCTCTCTGCCAGTTACTGACTGAATAAAAGCATAAAAAGCCCAAAAAGTCTAGAGATAGTGCCCTTATTTGTGTTATTTTGGTAGGTGTCCAGGAACTACTTTCAATATTGGATCATCTAAGTCTGTTCTGCATCTAACACTGTGTTTAAAATCAGTGCGTATCTGGAGGTAAAACACACACCAGCTTTGACAAACATCTGTTCTTACAACATGTGACCCAGCATGTCCATGTGGGCCCATAAGGGTTACATTTGGGCTGCAATATGGGTCCCAAATGGATTTGTCCACAGTTTCCATGGTGACCCCACCTGTATTTGCCCATATGGGCCTCAAATGGGTTCTAACTGGATTTCAGGTGGGGCCCATTTGGGTGAGACCCATATAGACTCCATATGTTTGCCCATATGAGGTCTAAGTGGGATCAGAATGAAGCTTAAATGGGGCCCATTTAGCCTACATGGGCTTCACATGTGGGGCCCATGTTTCTGAAACAATACGGGACCCATACAGTTTATGCCCAAGCCCACTCCGTACCCACATAACCCACATTTAACCCCGATGGTGCCCACATGGACACGCTAGCTGGGCTATTTCAGTGAGAAACAGTCTCCATTAGCAGTGATGAGGTTAACACAATGTTAGCTTTACAGGTCAGAAGGAATTAACTGTGAAAGTGTCTCAAACATCACCCAGCAGCACAGAACCTCACCCAGTTAACATTGGCATAAAATAACATTATCATAACCGCTCCAAGGAACAATAAAATCAAGCTGATTATTAAACAAACTTAACTCCCTTCAGCTCTTCCTGCATTAAGTTACTAATTTGTTTAATACAAAATGTATTATCCTTTAGTTTTAGTTTATTAGGAGTGAGTTACGGCCTGGTTCTTTGGTTAAAGTTGGATATGCTGGGTTATATATAACAGATGGTCTGTTATAACCCGGCTGGATTACAAAAATAACCCAAATTAAAGGTTAAAAAAATATACGCACTCACACATATATGCATTTAAATACACAAACATGCAAAAAAAACAATTAAACAAAAGTAATAATAATTATAATAGGCAGTAATGTGAATTATGTGAATATTCTTCCACTCGTCCTGAATTCACAGACTCAAACTGAATATTTGAGCAATCCCTGATGTCAAATCAATCAGTCAAGTTTAAAGTTAATTAACATCTTTTCTCTGTTTTATATCATTGAAATCATCCGTAATGAGATGTCAAAGAATTAAAATAATGGTTAGCTGCAGCAGGAATCGCTCACAATGATTCATGTAATGATTTAGTTTCATCAAACTAACTAAAATACTTTAATCTGTGTTGAGCTCGGAGGCTCACATCCTTCATGCACTGTGGTTGTCTGGCAGTTGATTTTTAATTGTTTTATTAATCTTGACGGAGTAAAAGCAAACGCTCCTCTTCCTCTGCTGTCTGTCAGCGTGTGTTTACTCAAAGATTAACTCCTCCTAATCAAACAAGCCATTTACTCTTTAAACCAGTTTGGCTTCTGCTTCACAGGAACACACAATAGATGAATCTGCTGCCAGCGGTTACCTAACAGCCCTCATAAAAGCTGCTGGAAGGGAACTTTAATTTATTCCTCAAATGTCATCCAGGTCTGAACTCGCCCCGCGCAGCTCTGATCTTTTGTTGTACAGTCAGAGTGGCGTGACGGTGATGATGATGACGGTGAAGGTGCCTCTGCAATTCAACCACATTTCTCAGACACACCTACATTAAGATAACGCGGCAGGTGTCTCCATCCTCCCCCCCCTCCTTCCTCCTCCTCTAACAGTATAAATTATCAGCCTCTCTCTCGGAGCTCTTCACTTTCTCCTCTCCAGCTGAAGCAGCTTAACAGCCTCCTTAACCGTCTGCATCTGTAAACTGGCAAGATGATGTCCTTTAGCACCAGAAGCTCCAGGTCCATGGGTGGTGGTGGAGCCTACATGGGCAGCAGCAGGTCCATGTACGGTGGTGCCGGCGGCTCCCAGGTCAGAATCTCCTCTGGCGGTTCCTCCTTGTCCATGGCAGCAGGCGGCGGTGGAGGCGGTTATGGCTTCGGCTACAGCGCCGGCGGCAGCGCTGGAGGTGGCGGGTTCAGCATGAGCAGCAGCTCGGAGGTGGACATCTCAGCCAATGATAAGGCCACCATGCAGAACCTGAACGACCGTCTGGCCACCTACTTGGACAAGGTGCGCAAGCTGGAGGCAGCCAACGCCGAGCTGGAGCTGAAGATCAGACAGTTCCTGGAGAGCAAGACCTCTCCTGCTGCCAGAGACTACAGCGCCTTCTCCCTCACCATCGCTGACCTGCAGGGCAAGGTGAGCTCACCTCTAATCATGTGACTTCTGCAGCTGGAAACACATGTACTTTATATTTCTACCTCAGCACATTCAGCTGCAGTTAGGTCTCCCTTTAAAGCCTGACCCTCATGTTTCCCACCTGTTTGTGCCTCACTGTTGTGTTGCAGTGTTGTTGTTAATGAACATTTACAACAAGTCACAAAATGTTAATACAATCAGTAACAATGAGTTTGATCATCTGATCTTCCAGCAGAGCATCAATTAAGACTTTATATTTAAGTAAAACCATCTTTCACTGGACTCAGGGCAACAACACAAAGTCATTTATATTAAAATATGAAAGCATAAAGACAATTTAATGTGCATAAAGTCATCATACAAATACAGAAACAAGAGACTGATGAGTGTCAGTTTCTACATGACGTCTGGCATTTGCTGTCAGTCTAAGCAGCTTAAATTAAGAATAGCTTCAGGGTCTGAACTGCTGAGCTTCCTGAACCATATGACACTTAGTTTTATTCCACTGAAAGCAAAAAAGACCACAAGACTAAATATAAAACATCATATTTTCAGGGATTTTACAGAATAAAGTTTTTTTAAATGAGAAAAAGACCAAAAAACCCCATTAACAGACTGTTGTCATTAATGCTCATTAAAGTTTCAAACATAAGCTAATTGCAAGCAGCAATCAATAAATGCAAAACATATTCAGTTTAGTGTCAAATATAACAAAGAAATGAATAAAATCCTCACATTTCTAACTGAAATATAACAAACACTTACATTTTTACTGCTATATTTGTGCACATCCTGCTCGCTGTTATTGGCTGCAGGCGAAACGTCCTGAACGCAGTCAAATAATAAGAAGTAAAGACAATATTTAACCAAAGGAATCTGAAATAAACTGAAGACAAATACACATCTACCATCAGTAACACCTTTAAGCTCTACTTTAAAGTATTAGGTTTCAAAATAAATGTATTTTTGTCATTTTCTCCCCTCAGATCCAGGACGCCACCAGGATGAACGGCGGCATCTACCTCGCCATCGACAACGCCAAGCTGGCCGCCGACGACTTCAGGATGAAGTGAGTGAATTCATTTAATGTGTCTTCTGCTCAAATCTGTTTTCATTATTTACAAGATCCTTCCCAACCTGGCACCATCAAATCTCTCTGAACTGATTCACATCTACACACCTTCCCGAACTCTCCGATCCTCCTCCGCCAACCAGCTCTTTGCCCCATCTGCCAACTTAACTACCATCATGGGGTCTTCAGCCGATCGGCCCCCCCGCCTCAGGAACTCTCTCCCACCAGACATTCACACTTCTGACTCTGTTTCCACCTTTAAATCCCGCCTGAAAACGCTCCTATTCAGAGCTGCATACTCTGTCTCACACTAACTATGCATCACGTTCTTGTTTATTTATTGTACTGATGCTTTATAGTCACATTCATATTTATTCTTTATCTTTGCACTAAATGTTACCTGATTTATATTGTTTGATGTTCTGTTGTTGTGTTTTATGAGCCTTGTAAGGTGTCCGTGAGTGCTTTGAAAGGCGCCTTTAAATAAAATGCATTATTATTATTTGCCGTGTCGCAGGTTCGAGAACGAGCTGGCCATGCGTCAGTCGGTGGAGGCCGACATCTCCGGTCTGAGGAGAGTCCTGGACGAGCTGACGCTGTCCAGAACCGACCTGGAGATGCAGATCGAGGGTCTGAAGGAGGAGCTGATCTTCCTCAAGAAGAACCACGAGGAGGTCAGAAGGAGTTCAGATCCTTCATATCAATCCTGATTAGTGTTGCATGATTAACCCGTATTATGGCAGCCTTTTGATACCAGTTTGTTCATTATATCTCAAATCAAAATATGACTTTTTAACCAAATCATGCAGCTCTAATCCTGATCCTTATTGATCCTGATCCAGGTTCTAGCCAGAAGTCACCGATCCATAATAAATACATGTCTGTTGTTCAGTTTTCAGCTGCATACAGATTTTTAAAGTGAGCTCTGATAGCAGATAAAAACAAAGTGCAGCAGCTGCATGTTCGGTCAACACAAGGCAGGAGGAAGGAAGGAAAGGAGTAAGGAGGGAGGGAGGGAGGAAGGAAGGGAGGAAAGAAGGAAGGAAGGAAGGAAGGTAAGGAGGGAGGGGGGGAGGAAGGAAGGAAGTAAGGAAGGAAAGGAGTAAGGAGGGAGGGAGGGAGGGAGGAAGGATGGAGTAAGGAGGGAGGGAGGGAGGAAGGAAAGGAGTAAGGAGGGAGGAAGGAAGGAAGGTAAGGAGGGAGGGAGGGAGGGAGGGAGGAAGGAAGGAAGGAAGGAAGGAAGGAAGGAAGGAAGGAAGGAAAGGAGTAAGGAGGGAGGGAGGAAGGAAGGAAGGAAGGAAGGAAGGAAGAAAGGAAGGAAAGGAGTAAGGAGGGAGGGAGGAAGGAAGGAAAGGAGGAAGGAAGGAAGGAAAGGAGTGAGGAGGTGAGGAGTTTTGCAGAAAGCTGAAAGAAAACAATCATGAAGCTTCTCCCTGCAGTTTTTAGGCTTTATGGGCTAAAATTAGCTGCTAAAACAGACCAACTCTTGTTTTTAGAGTTAAAACTGGTGTCAGCACCTCAGTTATAAAATCACATTAACTACACGACACAGGCTGATTGGTTTTGAGTTTTCACGTTTTTCGTGTCTCTTGGCGTCTTGGTCTCAGGAGCTGCTGATGATCAGAAGTCAGATGACCGGCCAGGTGAACGTGGAGGTGGACGCCGCCCCTCAGGACGATCTCACCAGAGTCATGGAGGAGATCAGAGAACACTACGAGTCCATCACCAACAAGAGCCGCAAAGACCTGGAGGTTTGGTTCCAGTCCAAGGTGAGGACCAAAGATTAGCCCACTATTAACGAAGCAGAGTTAATAAGAGAAGAAATAAATAAAAACAACCTCGCAGATACACGCGACTATACATTGAAAATACTGTATTATGAGTTAAATGAAAAACAATTATGCAGGTTGTATCGTTTTTTAGCTAAAATGTAAGATACGATATGATAAAATACGATACAATACAATATGATATGATACGATAAAATATGATACGATAAGATACAATAGGATAAGATAAACTATGATACGATATAATATGATATGATAAAATATAATAAGATACGATATAAGATACGATATAAGATATGATATAATATACGATATAATACGATACAATAATATACGATAAGCTAAGATACGATATAAAATACAATAAGATACGATACGATATTCCTTTATTAGTCCCACAGTGGGGAAATGTACATTATTGCAACAGCAAAAATTTAAATAGCATCAATCAAAAAGAATAAAGACAAAATAAATAATAAGTACAGAAGCAATAAAACAAAAGTAGCAGCATTATGTCCAGGAGTATTATCGGCTTTATTGTTCTAGTTTTTATGCAGTTAGTAAAAACAGCCGTTACATAAAAGCAGGAGAGAATGAACTGTATGTATTTTATATTTTATATTTTATAGTAACCGTGTGTTTTGTTGTGTTTTTGCTCCACAGTCGGAATCACTAAACAAAGAAGTGGCGGTCAGCACAGAAACGCTGCAGACGTCTCGCTCAGAGATCTCAGAGATCAAACGGACGATGCAGAGCCTGGAGATCGAGCTGCAGTCACAGATCAGCATGGTCAGCATCACATGCACTCATTCTTATCAGTATTAGTTATTTATTTATTTTGCATTTTAAGATATCATATTACAGAATTATGTCAGACTTACATTGCATAATACGAAAAATTGAAAAAAACCTAAAAAGACAAAACAAAAGAAAAGAAAAGAAAAATCATCAGTTAAATAATGTTAAATATCAACTCTGTTGTTGATGTGTTATGTATCTAACACATTTCACCATCTTCAAAGATATGAAAGTTATTTTTTTCCATTTCATATATTTCCTTAACGATATCTTTCCATTTAGAGTTAATTAAAGTATCATCTGTTAACCAGTTCCTTGTAATGTATTTAATTATAACTATTATTATCACTAAAAACAAGTGAGAATCTTTCCTACTAATTTCCTCAGGTATTTTCCCAAGAAGAAGAACTAATGTGTTTATATTTAACTGTTGCTGAACCACCAATCATTCATAAAGACCTCATCAGTTACAGATAAACAGTGTTTATTCTTAATGAAGCTTTCATAGAGCAGAGAGAGTTTATTCTCTGTGTAAAAGACATTATATTATGCTCCAATGTTACATAAAACATGAGAACTATTTCAAAGTATTAAATTAAATGTGAAGAATCAACATTCTTGAAGTTTTGCGGTCAGAAAATTTCCTCTTTTTTATATATTCTGGGTCACATTAGGGGAAGATGTCACCCTGAACAGCATGTAAGGGTTAAAGAAATGCCAAAAATATCTTTCATCTATAGTTTTACATGCGCCAGCGTTCTGCCATCTGCTCCAACATCATGAAACTACACGATGAAGAAGCTGAACCTTCTTCTTCCTCTTCTTCTTCCTCCTGCAGAAAGCATCGTTGGAGTCCACGCTGGCTGAGACCCAGAACCGCTACGCCATGCAGCTGTCGGGCTACCAGAGTCAGGTGACCATGCTGGAGGAGGGCCTCGCCCAGCTGAGAGCCGACCTGGAGCGTCAGGGACACGAGTACAAGATGCTGCTGGACATCAAGACCAGGCTGGAGATGGAGATCGCTGAGTACAGGAGGCTGCTGGACGGAGAGGCCAGCAGCAGGTGAGACACTGATGACTTTATTTAAAAAGAAGGAAAACGTCCAGAAAGTAGGAAAAAAAAGAGCAAAACAGCAACGCATCAATCTCCTCTATCGGCTCATATTTGGATATTTATGGAAAACTTTCAATTTATATTTTTTAGGTTTTTTTCTGTTCATAAAAATTCAATTAAAGTGTATTTATAACGCAGCTTTTATATTCAGGTTAATGTAGTTCAAAGTGACAACAAAAATAAAAGGGATATAATAAATTAAGAATAAATAAGGCAAGGCAGTTTTATTTATATAGAGCATTTCATACACAATGGCAACTCAATGTGCTTTATATAAAACACATTTTAATTAAAATAAAAATTTAAAAATTTAAAAATTTAAAAATTTAAAAATTTAAAAATTTAAAAATTTAAAAATTTAAAAATTTAAAAAATAAAAAATAAATAAAAAATAAAATAAAAAATAAAAAAAATAAAAAATAAAAAGTCTTGTATAGCATGTATAATACTACTCACAAAGACAATTCAGTTATTTTTAAATAAAAAATTAATTCATTATTCATAAGTTATAGTGTCTTTTGTTGCTCTAAAAATACATTTCATAAATCTCTGAAGGAACTTTTAAGTTTGCAAGCTGAGATCAAAAAGCTAACCACTCTCTCTGTTTCTGCAGCGTCAGCATATCCAACATGTCCTCCAGCTATTCCTCCAGCTTGTCCTCCTCATCCTCCGCCGCCACCGTCGCCGTCGTCCCCACCGTCGTCGCCGCCGTCGCCTCCTCCGCCTCCTCCACCTCCTCCAGCACCACCAAACAGAAGATCATCACCATTGTAGAGGAAGTGGTGGACGGCAAGGTGGTGAGCTCCTCCACGGAGACCGTCTGCGAGACCATTGAGTGAGCTCCTCCACCAGCAGGGGGCGCACTCACAGCTCACACTCACAGCTCACACAAAAAACCAATAAAAGTCTGCTGAGGTGCTCCAGAATAAAAGCTGGTCTCTTGTGTCTTTTGTTCAAACTCCTCGTCTGATAAACTGTTAACGGTCTTATAATTAAATATATAATTAACCCTTTACATACTGTTCATATTCTACACTCATAAAAAGTGTCTCTACCAAACTATGAAGCACAGATGTGTTTAGAAAGCATCAATAGTCTCACTGACTGATCAATAAATGTGATTAAACCTTGATTCATGTGTCAGAGAGCAGAGAGAGAGACCACTAAACATCTCCTATCACACAATATCATGTCTTATTTTACCTCAGGCATGAAAATATAACACAGCAATAAGGATGGAAATTTATTTTATTGGTAGTTTAGTCTTTAGTCTCTCCATCTCATAGTTACCATGGTAACTAGATGGCAGCTGTCACTCAAACTAACTGTAGGTTGATTTTAGTCATTTTTGCATCTCTTTTTGGTAGTTTTTAGGTTTCTTTAGTCAATTTTTGTCTATTTTTAGTCATGTTTTCATCTCTTTTTGGTGGCTAAATGTTATTTAATGTAAAGGTAAAATGAGCAGAGCTTTATGGATCTGTGGGGTTTATTGTAGAACCATTAGATCCATCAGTCTTCACTGCTACATCATAACATACATCCTCATAACAACTATCTCATTAAAACTATTAACTATTCATTTCACTACAACACATGTCAATAGATACGGAGATAATCTGACCCAGAACATTCATCACATATTGTTTACTCATTTCAGCCCAAAGTTAACTTGACATTTATAATTTTGTTCTATTGTGACGATGCGTGTGTTTTATTAGTGTACAGAAATATATAAAGTACCACACAGCTGATAATCTGATACAGGAACAGATCGACACTGACAGCATTCACAGATGTAAAAGTTTCTTAATATGTGTATCAATCCATATCAGAGTGTCTCTTGGCGATTCATTGACATTTAAGTGAAGCAACGCGTTAGTTCCTGCAGGACACGGAGGTCAGACTCCGCAGCTGTAATCAGCTGACAGCCACTGATTGAATCAGCACTTCTTATTTTTTTTTTTTTTTAAACATATCTTTATTGGTTTTTACATTCATACAACAACATAGAACACTTAAAACATATGGCAGTACTACAAATAATAATGAAAAATGAAAATACCAATAGAATACAGAAAAAGTAAATAAATAACTTGTCATAATAAAATAAATAATTAAAAAGGGATAAATTAAATAGACAAATTGGTCAGAGAAATTACTGAGCAATAAATAATAAATACATAAATAAAAAAATAATCATATAAAATGGTAATGATAATAAATTATTAATAATAATAATATTCTTAATATAGGTTACATCATACACTCCTATCAACACATTAAATATTTTTATTATCTCATTCTCCCATTGCCTCCTCCAAATCTCCACCTTTCAACAGTTCCAAAAATATCTTCCAAATGTCATAGAATTCAGACGCCCTCTTTCTAACAATATAGGTCAGCTTCTCAAGAGCCAAACTTGATGTTAAGTTATTCAACCATTGGGTAAAAGAGGGGCCATTAACATTCTTCCAACATAATGCAATACAGCGTTTGGCCTGCAGTAAACAAAGATCAACCATTTTTCTTTCTTTGCCGGATAAATTACAGTCCTCTGGATAAATGCCTAAAATACATAACTTAGGCCATAGGGGTACAGGGGAAGTAGTGATTTGAGAGATATACTTTAATATTGAGCTCCAAAACTTTTGAATCTCTTCACATTTCCATAAACAATGAAATAATGTGCCCTGGTGGTTTTTACACTTATAACAAAGATCAGGTATATTAGGATCAAATTTATTTAATTGTACAGGGGAAATATATATTCGCATTATCCAATTAAATTGTATCATTCTCAATCGAGTGTTGATGGTTTGAGTATGTGTTTTTAAACATATTTTACCCCATTCACTGAGTGAAATGTCTTCTTGTAAGTCACGTATCCACTCCCGCCTCTTACTATCAGAGTTTTCCTTATGGTTTTCAACCAGCATATTATAAAACCGGGAGACCAGCCTTTTCCCAAAACAGCTTTTTGTAATGTGTGTTTCTAAGGTGAATAATGGAGGTTGTTGCACCGAGTTGTTTAAATGTGCCAGAATAAAACTTCGAAGTTGTAAATACTTAAAGAAGTGTTTCTGTGGTATATCAAACTTTGCTTTTAACTCATTGAATGACATTAGAGTAAAATCATCATATACATCCTGCAATTCTACTATGCCCTTGTTCTGAATCAGCACTTCTTATCAGCACACACCACATCATCACAGCCATTCTCACCACAAGGCGGTCCATTTAAATATGACTCCCATCTACACTGATCTAGCTTCACCTTTGCTCACACTGCTTGCCTCCACCTTTCTGGTTCAGGGTCCCATCATGGCTCATGGCTCATTGCGCTCTCTGGTCTTAGCTTAGCGTGCTGCTGGCTAATCCATGAAGCATCTTAGAGTGGAGCCTCCAGCGCCAAGAAACTGTATTACCATTTGCTGCAATAAATAGTTTGATCTATGAGAGTGTTCCTGACTGAAACTACATCAGAAATAACTTTGGATAAAATTAATCTGATACATACGACGGAGTGTTAGGGCCAGGCAAAAAAATAAATAAATCAAAATAAAACGTCCAGCAAAAAAAAGAGAAAAGAGAATGAAACCAAGTTAGTCAGTCCTTCCTGAAAAATGCGGAGTTTGTTTGTGATTGTTGCGGGCAAAAATCCTTGATTATGCGGCACGTTTTCTTAAAAAATGTGATGGAATATGCGAGGTATTTATGCAATTTTATGCCATGAAATTGCGGGAACTTGCAAAAAACTGCGGTTTGATAAAAAAAGAGAAAAAAAAGGTATTCCCCTGTTCTCACTAGGCTACTACCTTAATGTAAAGAGTAATTTCTAATTACTTCCTATGATAAGCAAGCATACTACATCACAGAAAGTGCTGGGAATATTTAAGTTCTCATCTTGTTTTATTTCAGACCTTAATAAACACATGGCTCAAACAAGTTCTGTAGCTTTACGAAAGGCATATTCTACAACTTCTGTAAAAATGAATAAATAAAATATAAAAAAATAAAATGTGTGCTTCCTGTTTTACAGGATGACATCCACGTCGCGTATAATAAAGACTGAGGGCACATTCAGCGCAAAATTGGCCATTTTCTATGCAAATAAAAACCGTCTTGTTCACAAAGACCAAACTGCTTAGTTAGTGTGTTCAGAGAGTTAGTGTTAACTGTTCTACTTAAACATGATTTCAGCTACTTAAAAATACAAATATCTTGACGGCTCTGATGGGACTCAGGGTTCATCTAAGGCTGCGTTCAGACTGCAGCAAATCTGATTCAAATCTGATTCAAATCTGATTCCTTCTCAAATCTGACTTTTAGGCCTGACTGTCCACACTGTTTTTAGCAAGTGTCCAAATGGGATTTGGCTCTGTTCAGACTGGGCCACATTAATGAGCAATCTGACAGGTTGCTGTGGCAACGCCGTCAGAGCGGAGGCGTCATCTAGCATGTATTGTGTGATGTCATATAATTTGCGACAGCAACAACAAACCCTCGAGCTTCGCTTGAATGGAGCCATCTCCCCAAAGATCAGGTGGGGAGTTCTGGTCCTCTGAAATGAGGCCAACGCAGAAGTAACTTAAAACTGCATTCTATCAAAAGGCCACCAGGGGGCGACCGTTTTGGTGTCAAAAGGACTTCCGTCTCTATACAAGTCAATGGAGAATTCACCAACTTCTCACTTGATTTCTAACCTCAGTAAACGTTTTCAAAATGTGTTTATGGTCTCAATCGCTAGTTTAAAGCCTTCTTCAATGCAGTATGATGTTCATTTGGGACATTTTGGCCTCCCTGATTTTATATGTGACGATAAAGCAGGGTATGCATTAGGGCGTGGCTACGTCGTGATTGACAGGTTGATTGGTTCACAGGTTCAGGAGGGTGCCTCATGCTCCTCCTGATGCCCATATAAGTAGAATCCGTGTTTTTATTTTTCCCAGCATGCACCTGAAATGTTCAAGATGGCGCTGCTCAGATCCGATACTATTGGCCTCTGAGCAGCAGTCCACAAAACCAATGGATGACGTCACGGATGTTACGTCCATTTTATATACAGTCTATGCCAAAGGTTAAGAATTTGGTTTGGTCCTCTGTCCAAGGACTGATGTTGATGTCCTCCATTGATATCAGCTAGCAACAACAACTGGAATAAGTGCGGGTCTGGTGTCACATAGAGTGACGTAGCGTAGAGACGTAGAGAGACGCCACGGACAGTCATATCCGATTTGAGTGTTTGGAGCTGTTCAGACTCAGACACATCTGTCCCAAAGGTGGTTTCCATCTGGTTTGCAAAAATCTGATTTCATGTGATTTATGACTATTCAGACTTCATAAGAGCATCTGGTTCCAATCTAGATCGGCTAAAAATCGGATTTTGGCTTGCAGTCTGAACCCAGCCTAGGAGTTCTGCTTTATTATAAACAATCATATAAACCTGAGTCTGTGTGTAACAGCTGACGTGTTGCATACACACAGTCATGTCAAACTCCCTTTAACAGTAAGCAACCTCAGGCAGAACCAGGCTCAAAGTGGGAGAAAATCTGCCTCGACCGGTTGGAGTAGAGAGGAGAGAGAAGCACGTTGTAAATCAACATTTAAGTTAGAAGCTCCGGGCAGAAATCTATCATCCGGACGTCTACAGGCCCAGATTACCTGTGAGACGAGAAAGCACAGACAACTCCGGGGAAGAAGTTTAGCTTATTGAATGTATTAATAGTACATGAATGTTAATGGATATAGATGGATGGATGGATAGAGAGAGAGAGAGAGAGGGAGTAGTAAAGCAGTAATGTGAGCTACAAGCTATCATAAACTCAAACTCTCTTTTAACTCATTTGTGAGTCTTTGGGACTGAGTTAGTTCATGAGAGGCTTTCCCTGAGCATGTTAAAAGTTACAGCACCATGAACTGCACAGTATCTGCAGCTGCTATCTGCTCCGTTTTATACCTACGCGCTAAAGGTTTTGCGCTAATCTGCAGCTGGCTATTGCAGAAGTCAATTTGCAACGGTCATTTTCTGTGAAAGAGTTAGAGGCAGCGTGTATGTGCAGAGATTCAGCTACAGAGCAGGATATGTGCTGTGAGAAGAGAGAATGAGAAAACCATCTACTGTTACAGTTCAACTAAGGCGAGTTAGGATCTGAAAACACTGCAGGATATTTAGTAGGTATGAAGTTAAGGTCTTATTCATGATGATTTACGTAGAAAGAGACTCAATTCAACAAAGCCTGAGCAGAAAACTAAGAATGAAATACTAACAGAAGTGACGAGGGAACGGGGAACAGGTGAGCAGGCACAGTTGTATGCTGGGAGCTGATTGGCTTGGAGCTGATTGGCTGGGACAGACACTGCAGACGAGGCTGATGCAGCTCAGGTGTGCAGGGAAGGGGGAAAAAAATCACTGAGGGCGAGGCTGAAGAAAAGAAGCAAGTTTATTTATTCCAACATGTTTAAAATAACACAATAGAATATATAAATTAAGTCAAAAAGACACACTGTAATAAATCATACTATTCCACCTCTTTGTCCATCTTTTCTATATTAAACTAATTTTTCTGCATTTTGGGCCACTAAAGCAACAATGATCATAATACTGCAGTACTTTTACTGTAATACTGCATACTACATCACTATAATACTGCAGTACTTTTACTGTAATACTGCATACTACATCGCTCATAATACTGCAGTACTTTTACTGTAATACTGCATACTACATCACTATAATACTGCAGTACTTTTACTGTAGTACTTCATACTACATCGCTCATAATACTGCAGTACTTTTACTGTAATACTGCATACTACATCACTCATAATACTGCAGTACTTTTACTGTAATACTGCATACTACATCACTATAATACTGCAGTACTTTTACTGTAATACTGCATACTACATCGCTCATAATACTGCAGTACTTTTACTGTAATACTGCATACTACATCACTATAATACTGCAGTACTTTTACTGTAATACTTTGACTACATCACTCATAGTCGTGTATTTTCCACCTTTATCTGAGTCGACACCTGCAGCCTCAGACCTTGAAAATCTCCAATCTACACGCATCAGCAGCTTCATTCATGGCTGACTGAAAATAAACTGTCAGTTAAGTGTGTTTGTGAAGATTACACCTGTGATGGTCGAAGCTGTAGAATTAAAACATTTATTAGATGTCCTTTCGGCAAGGTGTGACCCTGAGTCCAGAGTTTGTTATTTAGGAAGAATTATGCAAATTATTATTAAATTATAATTAATTATATATCAATTGTTTTCCTTTAATGCCACCAAATAAATGTAAGACCATGTATTCAAGAGAAACACAAGCTGTAAAGAGTTTAGTCTCAAGTATAAATTAAGTTAATTAAGTGGCGTCTAATGTTTAAATAGTTTATTTTTCATATTTTCTAATTTAATCTGATTATGTGGACAGTGCTTCGTCTTCATCAGCTTCTACTGGTTGTTTTGTTTGTCTCTTTGTTCCAATGAAGGGACATTTTACTACTACTGAAGCATGAAGAAATAATTTAAATGAAAAGATTTGAATGTTGTGCAGAGAGTACTGGAGCACACAAACCAACTCCAGAAGTCAGAGCTGATCACCAACAGCAGTGTTACTGTAGGAATGTTTCTTGTGAACAGTTCTCTCCTTTAATAAGAACCAATAAACATAAACATGCAACAGCAGGGCTTTTAAAAATATCTTTTCTTGGCTTCACAAGTAAGATTTGAACTCTAACTCACAATCTACTTTATTTAATTCATGAACTGAGTAATTGATGCAGTACTTTGTCACCAAACCTCACATTAAGTACACAGCTGCTGTAGAGTGAACGCATGCTTGTTTCCTGCCCTGTTTTATGACAGCAAACAGAGCCTGAGTGAACAAAGGAGTTCATTGTCTGCTGGCATATCAAGCAGAGGAGAGAAAACAGTCCAAAAGCACCAACATACAGGTTTGGACATGCAGAGAGGAATCCAGGTGAGACAGACAAGGGTCGGGGGGCTTTACACTGAAATGTTCAACAATCTGTTGCAGATTAGATAGACTATAACTTGCCGGCTTTACAGAGAAGCAGCTGATCAAACATCACTGAGTCACTTAAAGATATGTAGAGATACTGATAGTAGAGCAAACAGAGGTATATAACATGTGATGTACAATTGTGCAACAGGCACATAGTTAAAATTCCTGCTGTGATTTATCTGTTGCTGTTTGTCGTCCTGCTGCCTCTGAGGGGCCGGACAACCCAAACCCTCCCTCATTTTGAGGTGACATAAAAGGAGCTGAGTCCAACCTCTGCTGCATTCTCTCCTCTCCACCCAGAGCAGACACACTCCTCCACCATGACCTCCTACTCTCGCTCCGCCAACTTCTCCAGTGGAAACCGCCTCGGCTCCATGAGGGCCCCCAGCGTGTACGGCGGCGCCGGAGGCTCCGGGGTTCGCATCTCTAGCATGAGTGCTCCCAGGAGTTTCTCCTCTGCTGGTGCTGGAAGCGGCGGCGGCGGCAGCTTTAACCTGGCAGATGCTGTCGACATCTCTGACAACAAGAAGTCCACCATGCAGAACCTGAATGACCGCCTGTCCACCTACCTGGACAAGGTGCGCACCCTGGAGAGTGCCAACGCCGACCTGGAGCTGAAGATCAGACAGTTCCTGGAGCACAAGACCAAACCTGAGGGGCACGACTGCACAGGTCACATGGCCATCATCAATGACATGCAAGACCAGGTGAGTCTGAGTTCTGGTTCTGAGCACAGCTTGTTATTATCATAGCAGAGGTTTAAAAGAAAGAGCAGAAACTTGAGATCATGTGAAATCATCCAGACAAGAATGCGGCCTGGAATCTGAGATGCTCTGTTTGTCTGGAAGCTTTTTGTGGTGAAAATAAATCTTCCCTGACACAAAAGCTTCATCCTCAGCAAACTGCAGCTCACTGACATAAAAGCCCTGCGGCCACACTCAGGTGTACAGTGCAAACATTGAGTATTGTTTCCTGCAGGGCGAGTATATGAGCAGCCACACCCAGATCACAGCGAGGCCACTTGGAGTTGCATCGCTGCTGGTTTTGCATGATGTGCACATGACAACAGAAAACAACTGAAACAATGAGGGGAACATTTGACTTTTATTTGCATAATTTTTAAATTAGACCTTAACCTTTGTACTTCCTCTTTACATTCATGTGAAATAAGACACCAGGGCAGGGCTGGCAGCAAGTAATAATCAACCCAACATGAACTTTCTTTGTCCTTTAACTTGAATCTGGTTCAGAGTTACTCAATCAGATGAAATCTTGATGAATCCTGATCAATTAAAAACTCAAACTGTCTTTGAGCCTTCTGCATGACAAACTAAATCTAGAGAGTCAATAATAACAAAATCAAACATCCAACCAACATCTTGTCCGTCTGCTGTGTTTCAGATCTTTCACGCCACCCGGACCAACGGCTCTCTCTACCTCTCCGTTGACAACGCTAAACTGGCAGCAGATGACTTCAGAGTCAAGTGAGTGAACACACCCTGAACATTCACGTCACAAACAACTTGAGCTTTAACACGAGTGCACATCAATGAATTCATGTTTTCTAATGCTGCAACTTTGACCTCCACCAGAACCAACAAATAATTAAAGATACACTTCCCCCAAAACTCTAAAACATCCCGCCATCTCACTCTGGTTAGTAGATACGTTTTTGAGGCTCTTATTTTTCTTTGCAGGTTTGAGAATGAGCTGGCGATGCGTCAGGGCGTGGAGGCCGACATCGGGGGGCTGAAGAGGGTCCTGGACGAGCTGACGCTGGGCAGATCCGACCTGGAGATGCAGATCGAAGCTCTGAGGGAAGAGCTGATTAGTCTAAAGAGGAACCACGAGGAGGTAACGCTTCAAACAAAGATAAAAAGAAACATCTGTATCTTGATTAGGGTTAAAACATACATAAGCATATTCTTACTATTAATAATTTAGTATACAATACCTCCAAAAATAAACAATCAAGTTCAAATGTTCAAATGTTTCCGAACTGCTCATTTGACAGAAAACTCAAAAATGTATAATTTTATCTTGATAAAACAACTTTAAAAGTAGTTGACTGACTGAATCTTTTGTCCTGCAGGACCTGCTGGCTATGCGAGCTCAGATGAGCGGCCAGGTGAACGTGGAGGTGGACGCCGCTCCTCAGCAGGATCTGTCCAACGTCATGGCAGGAATCAGAGAACACTACGAGACCGTCGCCAACAAGAACCGCAAAGACCTGGACATCTGGTTCCAGGCCAAGGTGAGTTTTATAAATCTAATGTCAGAAACTCTTAACTGAGATCAAACACACCCTGAAATATACCTTCTATAAGCCAAAATGTTTTTAATTATGACACAACAATTTTCTAAGTCATGGCCAAGAAGAAGTCAGGCCGATCCCCATTTACTTCAATACAATTAAAATTTTCAAGTAGCATCTAGTGGTCGTTAGAGGAACTGCAAGCACGCACTGGTTTCAAGATTATTGACCCATTAAAAACAACAAAAGAATAAAAAACATAAATAGCAAAAATATTTAATCACTAAAGGGTAAAATAATGTGAAAATAAAGTAAGTATATATTGTGAAATAAAGTGAACAAACAGTGGAGTGGTGACTGAATATGTGTTGATTTTAAAACACTGACCATCCACACAAAGATATAAACATATTTCTAATCAGGTCAGTCCAAATATTCAATCAATTTTAATGAGGTCATTATGTTCCTATTAAGCCTTTTTAGTATATAATACCATGGAGAGTAAATGTATTAAATCTAGCAAATAAACAGTGGAGTTTCATCTGTATATGTGTTAATTGTAAAACACACTTTCATGCGACTTTATTGGGTTTTTTTTTGTTTGTTTTACAGTCAGAGGAGCTCAACAAAGAGGTGGCTGTGAGCACAGAGACGCTCAGTTCATCGCGCTCTGAGATCACGGAGGTCAAACGCACGCTGCAGGGTCTGGAGATCGAACTCCAAGCGCAGCTCAGCATGGTGGGTTTCTAACATTTCCGGTGATTAGTTTTTCTTGTGAATCTTTTCTAAATCTCATCTTTTCTTTTCTCTGCTTCAGAAAGCGTCTCTTGAAGGAACCCTCGCCGACACCCAGGGCCGGTACGCCAACATGCTGACAGGTTACCAGAGGCAGGTGTCCGCCCTGGAGGAGCAGCTCGCCCAGCTGAGAGCCGACCTGGAGCGTCAGAGACACGAGTACCAGTTACTGCTGGACATGAAGACCAGACTGGAGATGGAGATTGCAGAGTACAGGAGGCTGCTGGACGGAGAGCTGAGGTGAGTGGACCAGTCCAACCAGTCAGAACTAGGGCTGGGTAATATTTAAAAAGAATTATGATACCAGCACCAATTGAAGTCCCCTTAAAGTGATACTGATACCAACTGGTTACTTCATTAGATACCCATTAACACATTTAGGTCTCTGTCTTTTATATTTATTATTTTATTGCAGGTGCAATTTCAACAATATTAAGTCTCTTTTTTTACAGGCTCCTCAGATTAAATTTAGTATTTTTTTTTAACCAAAAGTAAGACCGAATGCTCCTGAAAATGAAAATAAAGTTATAATGTAAGATCATGCCAAACTAGTTGATATGGTGTTTTATTGACAATTTACTGTTTTTAAGCAAGTTGAATTATTTGGTACAACGTTTTTATGGTTACACCACTTAGACATTTTTGCCATAATCCTCTAATATATTCTCTCTAAATGGATTTATACCCCTTTAAATTTGATTAAACCACATGGACACAAAAAAAGCCTCATTAACCCTTCTGTGTTTTTGTTTATCCAGCGCCGCACTGACGACCACCACTACGACCCGCAAGGTGGTGATCATCACCAAAGACATCATCGACGGCGAAGAGGTCAGCTCCGAAACTCATCAGATCGAGTGAAACAAACATCTGCCAAAAGGTCGGCAACCGTTCTCAGAACGAGAAAAATAAAAATAAAGACCTCTTATGACCTGACGTGTGTGTGTGTGTCTCATTATTATATTAGATTAGATAAAATAAGATTAGATTAGATTAGAGCCTAAACAGTCACAATCCTGACGTCATGATCTAATCTATTTTTATGATGTTTAAATTCTATAATGAACAGCTAATTTTGCCCCCCATGTAACCTCAGTATGTTATTGTGTTTATAGACTCAATACACTTTTTCTTTTTTCTTTATGAATGTATTTATATCAGGGACCATGTACAAAAAAAACACCATTAATCTCAAAACAAACAAAAAAAAACTCATCAGATCATTCCTGTATCAGTGGTGGAAAGTAACTAAGTACATTAACTATAATACAGTACTGTAGTACAGTTTGAGGTACTTGTACTTTACTGCAGTACAGTTTGAGGTACTTGTACTGTACTGTAGTACAGTTTGAGGTACTTGTACTGTACTGTAGTACAGTTTGAAGTACTTGTACTTTATTGTAGTACAGTTTGAGGTACTTGTACTTTACTGTAGTATTTCCATGTGATGCTATGAGATGAGAAAACACAGTTATTCCAAGCATGAGGGCGTTGGCATTTTTAGCTGATACAACAGTATGGTAGATATTGAATGTGTGGTTTGTGATGTCTGCAGCACAGAGTAATAATAATCATTTCACTGTGGCATCAAATGAGGTATTTAGCATGGTACATCAGTTACATGAATGAACGTCATACTAACAAATAACCACAAGGGTTCAGTCAGGGCATGAGCATTAGTAATATATATATGTAGGATTGGCTTCAACCATAGACTGTATATAAGAAATGGACGTAACATCCGTGATGTCACCCATTGGTTTGTGGACTGCTGCTCGGAGGCCTATAGTATCGGATCTGAGCAGCGCCATCTTGAAAATTTCAGGTGCATGCTGGGAAAAATAAAAACATTGATTCTACTTATATGGGCATCAGGAGGAGCATGAGGCACCCTCCTGAACCTGTGAACCAATCAACCTGTCAATCACCACGTAGCCACGCCCTAATGCATACCCTGCTTTATCGTCACATATAAAATCAGGGAGGCCAAAATGTCCCAAATGAACATCATACTGCATTGAAGAAGGCTTTAAACTAGCGATTGAGACCATAAACACATTTTGAAAACGTTTACTGAGGTTAGAAATCAAGTGAGAAGTTGGTGAATTCTCCATTGACTTGTATAGAGACGGAAGTCCTTTTGACACCAAAACGGTCGCCCCCTGGTGGCCTTTTGATAGAATGCAGTTTTAAGTAACTTCCGCGTTGGCCTCATTTCAGAGGACCAGAACTCCCCACCTGCCTACAACAGGTGGAAAGTCACATGACCTCGTGAGCTAAGCTAACAGCCTGCTAATAACACACAGGTGTATAAACACTGCCGTATTATAGCGCCATGAAGTTATAACGTCAGGTATTCCTTATGATACTTACATTGTCACCGACACACACTGTTGTAACAAAGGACATTAATAATAAACTGGAAAGTGTGTCACTGCATGCACACACCTCCGAGGCAGAGTGGGAGGAGTTGACTAATGCCGATGGTACTACAGAAATATTGTACTTTCTACTCCACTACATTTATTTAACAGCTTTAGTTACTTTTCAGATGCAGATTTGACACAATGGATAATATAACAAGCTTTATAAATACAACACATTGTTAAAGATGAAACCAGTGGTTTCCAGCCGGAGAGTCCAGTCTGATGTGAACAGTTCACATTCCTGCAGCCTTGTCTCTTAGAAATGTGGTTTATTTATGACTAAACAGCAAATATGTTTAACAGGAAACATGATGCTGCCTGGATTGGGTTTTCTTTCAACAGGAAATGTTCACAATAATTCTGTCTGATACGTTATCTGATCCTGTAGCATCATAAAACTGGTTTATGGTTGTTTTTGACTCTGGAAGCGATAATAATCTTCATATAAAAGTCACATTAATAATTAGCTTCACGAGAGAAAATATGTGAACAAACAAGACTGTCAGTAATCAAACTGAGAATGACGGGGGGATGTGATGTAAAAAGGTAAAAGAAGTACAAACAATGTCTTTTAAGCTTTTCTAGAGGTTTATTGATCAACTGCAAACAAAGGAACAAAGAAACACGGCTCCTGCTCAGGGTAAAGGTGTGTGCTGGTCCTTTACCTGCTGCTGTGTTTCCTCATTCTCACAAAACAAGGAAATAATAAAACTAACTGTCAGAAGAAAATATGATCACACACTAAACGCCACAACCTCTCAGTAATGTTAGGAGGTTGAACCCAGTTCATCATTGATCTGATTGATTGGTTTTTCTTTCTGTCAATCAAATTTCACCAAAAAGACCCTGAAGGACTTCTCTGGTTCGGTCTTTAATGAGCTCTAAAAATCTAAGCTAAATGTTTGTGTAAAGAAAAGAATGAATAAAATAAATCTAAATAAGGGTCAGATATAAATAAGGTTTGTCACACCATTTAAATAAACTAAATTAAGTATGTATGTCAATTTATCAGTAATGTTTTTTATGTATGTGTGTGTGTGTGTGTGTGTGTGTGTGTGTGTGTGTGTGTGTGTGTGTGTGTAAATGTAAGATAAAACAAACAGGAGAGAGAGTGAATGCTCAGATCTGTTTATAAAGGAGCATTCACACCAATTCAGATGCTGATCATCTCTCCTGAGGAGCCACGTCCCAAACAACCAACAGGAAACTAGGTCAGAGGTCATGAGGTAAGATGATCCATAAATCAGTAAAACTAGTTTTAAAAGCAGCATCAGGTTTGTCAAAATGTACATTTAGTATTTTTGTTGGTTTTATATCATTTGAAATGACATTTGCACCATTTTTTTTTAACAATATCTTCATTGTTTTTTTCAGAGAACAATTCTAGAGCTGAATGAAAGGACAATGTACAAAGATATATCAGATAGGTACCAGATCAGCCCATCCCTCCCTCCCTCCCTCCCTCCCTCTCCCCCCCCCCCCCCCCCCCCCCCCCCCCCCCCCCACCCCCCTACAGGTCCGACCATACAAAAAAATAACATAAAACAAGGCTGTTGCAGAGAGGCATTAAATAACAACGGTACAGCACTTTAGTTGAGACACTGGGATAAGAAGAACGAGGTAGAAAAGAAAAGAAAAACATTTAAAAAATAAAGCTAGAAACAGCACCAGTTGTTGAATAAGCATGTTTAACAATCACATGATATTGGAGTTTAATACTTGTTTAAATATAAAAGGATTACTGTGTTGTGAGACTCTGTGTCCACAATTTGCACCATTTTTTACCAAAAGTAAGAAAATGTCAAATGGTGTAACCACAAAAGAATGATACATATTACATATTTTATCACCTACAGTGTATTTAAGTGGACTTATACTAATAATGACTTCAAATGTTTCCTGGTCTCCATGGTAACCAGAGTAAATGTAATATTTAGAACAATTGTATTCCATTAGCTTTATTTAATATAAAGTTATAATGTAAGATCATGCCAAACTAGTTGATATGGTGTTTTATTGACTATTTACTGTTTTTAAGCAAGTTGAATTATTTTGTACAAAGTTTTTTATGGTTACACCACTTAGACATTTTTGCCATAATCCTCTAATATATTCTCTCTAAATGGATTAAAAGCAGAAATTTAATTGAAAATAAATTTAAATGTATGTTCACATTTTAACCCTTTAAATTTAAACTAAACCACATGGACACAAAAAACCTCATTGATCCTGATACTGATTGCGACACACACAAGAGAGCCCTGAATGTTATAAGATAAATGTTAAATGAATAAATAAAATAAGACATTTTGTGATTTTCTTAAATGCTCAGGAATGTGTTCAGAGTTTGGATTCATTACGTCAGTGTTTCTATAATCTGACTCAATGTAGGTCAAACCTGATGAATCCATCTGTAGTATTAATGATAATGAGACATATCTGCTTTATGTTATTAATTCAAAACTCAGAAATTGAGTTCCAGTTCTCCTCAAATCATCTGAAAAAGTTATTCTTGTTTATTTATTTATTTATTCTTTCTACATACCTAAAACTTGTTTATTCTTTAAACATGTTAAGCAGTGAATCCAGTTCGACCTGTTTCAGACTCCTGGTGTCGGGTGTTTCTCTTTGTTCTGTTGTTTGTGTGCATGTTTGGTTGAGAGGTTGTGAAGTGTTCTCAGCTTTTTATTGGTTGTAAATAACTGAAGTCAGACAGGTGAGTGATGCTTGATTTATGGTTTGTGTTTGACCTTTTTTCAGTTTCAACTAAAAACACCTTCAGAGGTCCAATAAAAACATTTTGAAGCTGCTGTTTTACTCAAAAACATCAATTCAACTTATGACTGTGACATCAAATCAATCAATCAATCAATCAATCAATCAATCAATCATTTAAAGATCACTATGGTCGTTGCAAGTCGGAAATCTTGTCAAATGTCGATGGGTCTCTCTTTCTTTTTTTTCTTTTTTTTTTAATTTCCATGTACTCTTGGTCCCAAGGGGAGGCATATGGGATTATGTTCTCTGACATTCTGTATGTCTGTTTATGTTTGATTGTTTATATAACTGAAAACCTGTTAAATAAAGTATATAAAAAAAAAACAATCAATCAATCAATCAATCAATCAGACTTTATTTGTAAAACACTTTTCATACATAGTAATATGTCAAAAAGTGCTTTACATAGGAAAACAAAACAAGACAAGAAATAAATAATGACTCAAAAAAATAACAATAAAGCAATTAAATAATAAAAAATGTAATAAAATGTAAAGATTAAGAATACCCAAATAAAATAAAATATAAACAATTAATGAAATATAATAAAGAAATAATAAAATAGTCAATGTAAAATAAAATGGGTAAAACCGGAAATGTGAGGAGGGTTATTAAAAGGAAAACAAATAAAATGAAATAATAAAACAACTAAAGAGGAAATGTGATGAAATACAGACGTCTTGTACAAATAAATTAAAAAGATGACGTCAGCGAATCTGAGAGTTAAAAGTTTGATCTTTGAGTCACGAGCCAGATAAAGTTTGTGATAGTTTCATGTTTGATTATTTAAATTTTTGTGTAAAAACATCACGAGTTACAATGCAAAGCTCTGGTGTGTGAGGACTGACAGAACCGGTCCTTCAGGTGAGTCTGTCAAGGAAGCGGCCCCCGGCAGTTCAGGGGCCCCGGACGTCTCCTGATGGGCAGGGACTCACCCAACCAGCCGGACTCACACTCAGCTATTTGCTCTCGGGCTCTCGGGCCCCCGGGCGTCCAGACCTGACAGACCAGCTGCTTCATCTCAGGCATAAAAGCAGCAGAGGCCCCAGCAGCTCTTCAGTCTCCACTCAGAGAACCACCAACCAACCTGCAACCATGACCTCCTCCTCCAGCCGCAGCAGCTACATGAGGAGCTCCACCTTGATGGGGCCCACCACCTCCTCCTCCTCCTCCTCCTCCTCCCGCAGGGTGAGCGGCATGGGAGGCGGCAGCGTGTACGGAGGAGCCGGAGGATCCGGAGTCCGCGTCTCCAGGGCCTCCTCCAGCTACTCCTCCGCCGGCAGCTACAACTTCGACCTGGGCAATGCGGTCAACAACGTGGACATCTCCGTCAGTGAGAAGGCCACCATGCAGAACCTGAACGACCGTCTGGCCACCTACCTTGACACGGTTCGCACCCTTGAGAGTGCCAACACCGACCTGGAGCTGAAGATCAGACAGTTCCTGGAGATGAGAACCAAACCTGAACTCCACGACTGCACCGCCTTCAACATCCGAATCAAAGAACTGCAGGGACAGGTGAGCGTTATTTCTTAATGAGACACCGTTACCCTCAATTCAGATTAAAGATCCTTTAATTTTTTAAAGGTGATCAATTCATAGATATGTTAAAATAGTTATAAAAGCAGCATCAGGTTTGTTAAAATGTACATTTAGTATTTTTGTTGGTTTTAACCATAGACTGTATATAAAATGGATGTAACATCCGTGATGTCACCCATTGGTTTGTGGACTGCTGCTCGGAGGCCAATAGTATCGGATCTGAGCTGCGCCATCTTGAAAATTTCAGGTGCATGCAGGGAAAAATAAAAACATGGATTCTACTTATATGGGCATCAGGAGGAGCATGAGGCGCCCTCCTGAACCTGTGAACCAATCAACCTGTCAATCACCACGTAGCCACGCCCTAATGCATACCCTGCTTTATCGTCACATATAAAATCAGGGAGGCCAAAATGTCCCAAATGAACATCATACTGCATTGAAGAAGGCTTTAAACTAGCGATTGAGACCATAAACACATTTTGAAAACGTTTACTGAGGTTAGAAATCAAGTGAGAAGTTGGTGAAGTCCATTGACTTGTATAGAGACGGAAGTCCTTTTGACACCAAAACGGTCGCCCCCTGGTGGCCTTTTGATAGAATGCAGTTTTTAGTTACTTCCGCGTTGGCCTCATTTCAGAGGACCAGAACTCCCCGCCTGATTTTATATCATTTGAAATGACATTTGCACCATTTTTTTTTACCAAAAGTAAGACTGAATGCTCCTGAAAATGTCAAATGGTGTAACCACAAAAGAATGATAAATATTACATATTTTATCACCTACAGTGTATTTAAGTTATTTCATTTTAAAACATCTAATGAAAAGACATTTTTGGAGTATTTTTACATTCACATTTTAAAACATGTAGTCAATATTGAGCAGGAAGTATCCTAAAAACTATATTTTTTTTAAATAATTTTTTAAAAAATAATGTAAAACTTGCTAAAAAACAAACAAACCACAGTGTTGCATCGAAAAAGTGGATTATATTTATTCCACATTTTAGTTCACATTTATATTCCTGAATATAATCAGATTTTTATGAAAACATTCTGGTTACACCAGTAGACCCACATATTGGGGGTTTGACTGTGATGCTTTTTAGACAAAAGAGTTCATACTGTCAGCACATCATGAATATAATATGTTATAATGTCTTTAATGTGTTAAACGCTAAGGCACAGGCTGGTTCCTCATGTTTGAGTTTCTCCTTAAAAAACAAGTTCATCCTGTTTTCAAATTATTCTGCTGCAGAGACTGAGAGAGAGTCTCCTGTCGAGGAAACAATATTTAAAATAAAAAATCTTAAAAACTAGTTGAGATAATCTGAACTGCATGCGAAGATGTTCAACATTTAAAACTTTAAAAATGAATCTGTTCTTATTAAAAGCACAAACAGGTGAACATGTTTAAAGATGATTCATTATTTAGCTCTTTTCTCTGCTGTGAAGATTCAGTATCAATATTTACTGTGAAGATTTCTTTGCATGTTTCAAAACAAGCAGGGAAACAAAAACCTGTCTGTCACCTGGAGGCGTTATATCAGTCTGATGCAACCTGAAACAATGCAGCCGTCGTTCAGCTGTCAGACTGTCTGATATCTTTGTTTTTTCTATATATATTAATAAATGCTTTTAAACAACTTAAAACAAGCTAAAAAAAAAAATGTAATTTAGTTTTTAAGTTTAAAAATTAGTTTTTAAGGTTTATAACAGGTTTTTTTACAGTTTGGTTTTATTTATTTTTATGTGTTTTAGTTTTGTTTTTGTTGTTTGTTTTTTTTTGCATTTTTGCATTTATGTTTTTGCAACTTTACATTTAAAAAAAATAAAGTTTCAAAGTGAAGTTTAAACTTTTAAAGCAACAGTGTGTAAGGTTTAGTGACATTCCTCTCATTTTGGACTGGAAGCCACAGTGACTCACTGTCGCCTCTCGAGGTACAAAGTGGTATTACAACACAGGACAGGCGGGGCTTCAGTAGATCTCTGCAACATAATATATAGACATCCATTATTATTTCTCCATATTCTGATGATAATTTTAGTTAATTTTACAAATATAACAAATTGGACTTCACATTTCTATTTTTGTTTGTTTTTTGTGACAACAGAGTCTGACTGTTTCACAAATTTATGAAGATAAACGAGATCCAGCAAATGAAAGTTTTAATTAAAACTGCCATTACTGACACAGTTTTCCCTTCTTTAATCCGCTCAGATCAACTTTGCTTCTCGTGGAAACGCCTCCCTCATCTTGGCCATCGACAACGCCAAGCTCGCCACCGATGACTTCAGAGTCAAGTGAGTGAAAATCTGTTCTTCATCTTCATGTGGAACGATCAGAACTGCAGCAAACAGACTAAAGTCGGAACATTCTGGTGTGTTTTCAGGTACGACAACGAGCTGGCCATGCGGCAGGCGGTGGAGGCCGACATCGGCGGGCTGAAGACAGTCCTGAACGACCTCATGCTGTCCAGAACTGACCTGGAGATGCAGGTGGAGGGTCTGAGAGAAGAGCTCATCCAGCTGAAGAGGAACCATGAGGAGGTAAGACTGATGACAGCCTGAAAAATAAAACTATTTTTTTGTACAAAAACAGAAGTTTAACTGGTGTCGTCTTGTAGGACCTGCTGGCTCTGCGAGCTCAGATGAGCGGCCAGGTGAACGTGGAGGTGGACGCCGCTCCTCAGGAGGATCTGTCCACCGTCATGGCGGGAATCAGAGAACACTATGAGACCGTCGCCAACAAGAACCGCAAAGACCTGGAGACCTGGTTCCAGGCCAAGGTGAGTTTTATAAATCTTGTAATGTCAAAATTTCATTTTGTGCAGTTTTTTTTATCATTGCAAAGAAACAAAGTACAAGAAATTAGCAAGTTATAAGAAGACAAAACGTATAAAATGACGATAAAAACAAAATCAAATAAACCAAAGTAGAACAGAAATTTAAAACATCACAAAAAAAATAGAATAAAAATCTATAAAAAATTCTTAATCTAAAGCCAGGTTAATTCAAATGTCTTTCATCATCACATTTCATCATCATCATTTTGTTATGGAAACATTTCTGAGTGACTAATTGACTGATTTAATGCAGCTCTAAATGAGAATATAAAACATGTTCTGACTTTGTGTTTGCAGCTGATTTTCTGTTTAATTCAGTTCAATTCAGAGTTTTTTTTACCACCATCTAGTGGCTGTCAGAGGAAGTGCAGGCGGGAACTGCACTGCTCTACTGACTGAAGTCACAACTCAGCGTTTCTCTTCTGGCTGATACTCTGATATTTAACCAATAACAGTAATAATAATAATCAATACTTGTGACTCCACAGTCGGCCGAGCTGAACAAGGAGGTGGCGATGAGCACCACGACTCTGCAGACGACCAAATCTGAGATCGGAGAGATCCGACGAACTGTCCAGACTCTGGAGATCAAACTGCAGGCTCAGATCAGCAAGGTAAGAAAACACCAAACACACATTTATATTATTTATTATTTAAACTTTCTGACACACAGAGACTTTAAAAACATATTTTTTTGGCTGCATTTCATCCTTTTTATCACCAAGTTAAGTGACTGCATATATTTACTGTTTTTTTAGTCTTATTGACCATTTATGACACTTTACACATGCAAACATTCACCCATTCAGCACCGCTCATACATGAGATGCAGCTCAGAGTTGTTGTTTTTTTTTTTACATTTGAAGCAATAAAACAAGAACAAGTACAGCAAGTTAAAATCAACAGAAGAGGTTAAAAAAAATGGAGATGAAAGTTAAAAAAGGAAAGTAAGTAAAAACAACTTTGAAACACAGATTAACTGAAAGCTTTGCAGTAAAAGTTTGTTTGAACCCTTACATACTGTTTATTATTCAGGCTTTTTGTCAGTTTCCCCTCTTAATTAGTCTCTGTACATCATTTTGTCATTTTATGTATCAGCTGAACTAAAACATTTTTAGAAAGTTGTAAAATATTTCCATTTTTTTTTTGTATATCGTGAAGATAAGTCATCAAAGTTTAGATTTTAATGTGTTTTTTCTTCTCTCAAATGTAAAAAAAAAGATAAAATTAGATCCTGAACCGTATGTAAAGGTTAAATTTGATTCATTCATCATCATTCAATTTTTGAGTGTTTTAAATTAAACTTCTACATAATTCTTCCATGCAGCTTTAAAAAGTCTTAATTTGAGCTCATTGACATGTTGAATCAGAGCATGTGTAACTGCTTCATTTTAAAATCTCACATATCTGAAATATTTCGACTGACCTGCTGAACAAACCCCCCCCCCCCCTCCCTCCATCTCCACCAACAGAAAGGAGCTTCGGAGGCGACTCTGTCGGAGACCAAGAGCCGCTACTCCGCCATGATGGCCGGCTACCAGAGGCAGGTGCTGGCTCTGGAGGAACAGCTGGCCAACCTCAGGTCTGACCTGGGGAACCAGAAGGTCCTGTTCGCAGAGCTGCTGGACATCAAGACCCGACTGGAGATGGAGATCGCTGAGTACCGGAGGCTGCTGGACGGAGAGAGCGAGAGGTAGATTTAGGAAACACATTATTATTAATATAAGACCAGACTGATTCTTTAAGTTTAGCTTCATGGTGACACAAATTCTCTTCATTATTATTTCCTCTTAACCTTTGTGTCGTCCTCCCGGGTCAAATTGACCCCGTCTGTTTTGACTGTTCCTTCTTTCCTCCCTTCCTCCCTTCCTTCCTTCCTTCCTTCCTTCCTTCCTTCCTTCCTTCCTTCCTTCCTTCCTTCCTTCCTTCCTTCCTTCCTTCCTTCCTTCCTTCCTTCCTTCCTCCTTCTCTCTTTCTTTCCTTCCTCTCTCTTTCCTCCCTTCCTTCTTTCCTTCCTCCATCCCCCTGTCTTCCTACCTACCTTTCCTTCTTTTTCTCTGTCCTTCTTTCCTTCCTTCCTCCCTTCCTCTTTTCCTTTCTCCCTCCTTCCCTCCTTCCTGCTTTCCTCCCTCCCTCCTTCCTTCCTTCCTTCCTTCTTTCCTCCATCCTTCATTCCTTCCTCCCTTCCTTCCTCCCTCCCTCCCTCCTTCCTTCTTTCCTCCCTCCTTTCCTTCCTTCTTTCTTCCTCCCTTCCTTCCTTTCTTCCTCCCTCCCTCATTTCCTTTCCTCCCTTCCTTACTTCTTCCTTCCTTCCTTCCTTCCTTCCTTCCTTGACTTGAGGACAACAGGAGGATCATATCAGGATCTGCAGATTTGAAATATATATAAAAAATATATAAAATGTTATAAAACATTTTTTAAAAGTCTAATCAGACAGGCTGTAACATGGAAATATAGATTAGACTTAGTTTGAGTTTAATGACCAAAATAAACTAAATACACATGTAGAAAAAACGTAAATAATCATATGTCCTTTATCTCTATTAGAAACAGTGACAAACCAAAAAGGGAGCAGTCTTACTTTTGGTTAAATAAATTGTACCTTTAAACAAACCTGATGCTGCTTTTAAAACTATTTTTTAAAGATATTTTTGAATTGCCAACCCTTATTTGTCAGATCCATATACTCACATATTTCCTTATATACTCATGGTTATATATCCTCAAAAAGTATCAAGGTTCTTATACATAAAGCAGGTTCATATATATAATAATATTTATGCCTCCGTTTTATATTTGTTAATCATCTTCTATTTAAATATTCTTAAAGTCCATGTAGTGTGTTATCAGTTTAAGTATATTCCACAACTCATACTGACTCATTTAAACTTGGAACATAAAAAAACTGACTTGAATCACTAAAACTTTTTTTTCTTTTTAGCAAAATGTCCACGACAACCACCACCAAAACCACGCGGGTGGTCACCATCGTGCAGGAAGTGGACTCGTCTGGAAACGTGATTAGCAGCAGCAGCAACTAGACGCAGAGACATCAGACTGAGCCGATCCTCAACCTGGAGTCTGTCTCAGCTGCTTCAATAAAAAACAAACAAATCTGACTCTTCTGCTTGTTGTCTGTTTAACTTTTTACATTTTTATTAATTTATTATTCAGAGTTCATTTGAGGAAAGGAAGGGTGGGTTCTGTCACCACTTCACCTATTTCCAAAGTTCATAGCATAGAATAGAATAAAATAGACTTTGTCATTGCACAAAAGTACAATGAAATTTGCTGCGCTGTGCCTCAATCAAGCAGGGAGCTCCGGTCCTCTGAAATGATGCCAACGGGGAAGTAACTTAAAACTGCATTCTATCAAAAGGCCACCAGGGGGCGACCGTTTTGGTGTCAAAAGGACTTCCGTCTCTATACAAGTCAATGGAGAATTCACCAACTTCTCACTTGATTTCTAACCTCAGTAAACGTTTTCAAAATGTGTTTATGGTCTCAATCGCTAGTTTAAAGCCTTCTTCAATGCAGTATGATGTTCATTTGGGACATTTTGGCCTCCCTGATTTTATATGTGACGATAAAGCATGGTATCCATTAGGGCGTGGCTACGTCGTGATTGACAGGTTGATTGGTTCACAGGTTCAGGAGGGCGCCTCATGCTCCTCCTGATGCCCATATAAGTAGAATCCATGTTTTTATTTTTCCCAGCATGCACCTGAAATGTTCAAGATGGCGCTGCTCAGATCCGATACTATTGGCCTCCGAGCAGCAGTCCACAAACCAATGGGTGACGTCACAGATGTTACGTCCATTTTATATACAGTCTATGGCCTCAATATAAAAAATAGACAGTAATAAACACACAAGTTGTCCCATTATTGCACTTTGAGTTAGGTTGTAATAAAATGAGTCTCAGTACAGCGGAGAAGGTAAAAGTCAAAGCTCCAGCAAAGCTCGTAGTATAAAAGAACTTTATCAATAGACCAACATGTTTCATCAGGGTCATAAAACTCATTACAAACAGTATTTAAATAAGGAGTTTAAAAAGCAGAAACTATATAATAAGGTCAAATAAAAGTACAAAAAAAGGACAAATTATGTGCATCCAGATATGCATCAGCCAGTAGTTTATGTACCAAGGTGGATTGGGAATATGGTCATGTGACTTCAGGCCAATCATTGTCCCAGACAGGCAGGGAGGCGAAGGGGAATATCTAATAAATAACACAGGTGACACCATAGTTGGTCCATGAATTAGAAAAACAAAACCTAAAATCTAAACTGTGTCTAATTGATATGTGACCAAGATAAACCATGTGACCTATAACCTGAACAGTTCAACTGAAAAACAAACTGAATTCTTTTAAGGGGAAATATGTTGAAGCACCAGATAGTATTAGTGTTCAGTGTTTTTGGGGAGGAGTCTATCAGCAGGTCACATCTGGACTTGGCAATATTTGCAAAAGTGCTCCAAATCTGTGAGATTGTGAGGGCATCTACAGCACACCGCCCCCTGCAGGTCAACCCAAAGACTTGCAGCTGGATTTAGGTCTGGATCATACGGAAGTGTATTGCATGTTTTTCTGAATTAACAAGATCATTTTAAATAACAGGTGCTCTCAGATGTACTTCTGTGTTTAAGTCATATAAATGATATTGTTATGAGTTTCTCCAATTTGCAGTTGTTCAGATGAAACTTCTCATTCAGATCTGCTGGACACTGCGAAAAATTACTCAGAAAAATAGGAAAACTTATCTCGTTAATTCAGAAAAAACTGAGCTTTTTAATTTTTTCCACTGAATGCAATACGCCTCCATTAACAAACAAACTGTAATTTCCTTCTCTTGTTGATTAGGATGTATGCTTTGAGTCATTGTTGTGCTGAAAGGTGAAATTCCTCTTCATTTTCAGCTTTCTAGGAGACACCTGAAGGTTTAAACTGGTAGCTGTTCATAACTCCTCTCATCTTGACTACATTTATGGCCAAAAAGTTCAACCTTGGTCTCATCAAACCAGAACACATTCCCCCCACATGCTTTCGGGACACTTTATGTATTTATTTGGATGTTTTTCTTTGTATGAAAAGGCTTCCTCTGTCTTGTGACCCGACGGTCCAGACATAGGAAGAATACAGGAGATTAAATTCCTGCAGCTGCTTCAGGGCTGCTGTCGGCCTCTCTTTTCCTCCCCGACTAGTTTTCTTCTCGTCTTTTCATCATTTGTGGAGGGACGTCCAGCTCTTGGTAATGTCACAGTTGTCCTATATGTTCTCCACTGTCTCCACTGTGTTCCATGGTATATCTAATGTACTCTTCTCCTGACTGATACCTTCCAACACTGAGAACTTTGTGGACCATGACTTCTGCTGTAAGATGAAAATCCTACTGGGCCAGCTGAATGTTATTTGGGGTTAATCAGAGTCACCTTGATTGATGGCAGGTGTGTACTGACTAGTGTTTAACATGAGTTTGAATGTGATTGGTTAATGCTGAACAGACACACACACACACACACACACATACACACACACACACACACACACACACACACACACACACACACACACACACACACACACACACACATGTTAAGAAATATGTTAAATGTGCCAAGAGTAAAAAAAATATAGAGGAATGTTAATTAATACATCATAAAAGCCATTTAGAAATCACAAAAACATTTTAAAAATCTAATAAAATCTATAAGTCTCTATAAAAACTGCACACTTCGCAAAGTTATCCCGTGGGTCAGATTGGACTCTGTGTTGGACCAGTTCTGGACTGCGGGCCGTATATTTGACACTGATGATCTAGGCGTACAAGTGGACCCAAACCAGCTAAATGCCCCTTTACAGCACATATTATCATATATGATTCAAAGCACAATAAAAACAGTGTTTAAAAAAGAAAAAGGCTGAGATGTTGCTGGTGTGAATAGAATGAATGTTAAATAAAAAGCAGTTCAGACTCAATAAAGACTTTACAGACATTTGTCTGTCTGTGTCCTCCTAAAAACACCTGACTGCTTGTTAGTTGTTTAAAATAAAAGTGTCTAAATGTAAAAGTACATTAAAACACACTGAATGTGGTTCCATTGTTGTTTCAAGGAGAAATCATCACGTAGGAAACACATTTCCAGCACTGTGAATATGACTTTATATTATAACACCATGTATGTGATGCATCTGTGTGTGTAGGCAACATTATTGTATATTTAATGTACTTCATATTTATTACTTCACCTATATTACATACAACTAGGTCAGGTCATGTTTACACAGCCTCAGCATTACAATGTCTATAATGTATAAAAATGTATATAGATTGATCATTTCTCTTTATGGAGATTAATCCATTAAGTCAATACAGTATGACCACACAGGTGACACAATTACTGCAGTAACCAGGTGTAGCCACCAGGTGTCATGATTCTATTAGACTATATTGCACTATACCAGTGGTCTGCAACCTTTACTGTCAAAAGAGACATTTTTCAAAATGTGTCACTATCGAAACACACAACATATAGTATAATAAAAGGGTTACATTAACTTGTTACATTTTTTGTTCATATTTATCTTATAAATGTCATTTATTGCAATTTTATTAAAAGGTTTTCAGAGGTAAAACAATAACAATTAAAATGTTAACAATATTTTGAATGTCATTTTTAAAATTCATTGGATTTTGAATCCAATTTTTCTTTGTAAAGAGCATAAACTTGATCATACTGATTTCAAATTTCAGGATCCATTAGTTTTAATACACATTAAACCAAACACTACCATAACATCTTAGTTGATAACTCAATGTACTTTATTTTTGACAAAACATCCCATGTTTCGTCATAACTGTCCATTTTTCAGTAGTGACATATCACTATGGCCCATATAGTGCTTTTCTAGTCTTTTGACCACTCAAAGTGCTTTTACACTACATGTCATTCATACACTGTTGCTGCAGCCATTGGGAGCAATTTTTGGGTTCAGTATCTTGCCCAATGAAACATCGACACAGGAGGAGCCGGGAATCAAACTGCTGCCGCCCACTTTATAATAAATAAAACATATAACTGCAGCCAAATAGATTAAAAAGAGTAAACATTCAAAATAAGCTCATTTGTACTTAATTATGACTAAAGTTCATTTCAGTATATAGATATTTGTATATTAAGTATCCTAGTTATATCCTATATGCAGTAACTGACCATAAATGACAGCAAACTGCAGCAGAGGCTAACGTTATCAGCTCCTCTCTCCTCTCTCAGCGGAGGTGGAGCTGAGCACTGACACACACAGACAACATAACTCACTAATTTAACTATGTAATATACATGAAAGATGGATGAGTGACAGCTGATCTGAGCGTCTGCTGAACACACAGCACATGTGATGAATGAGTAAACTGCTGCATCTTTAACCAGCTCAACAAACAGCCAGACTGGGACAGAACCAGGACACACTGTTTATAAAAAGACATCCCATAATGCACAACTTTTTGGTTGTAGTAAATACAGAGTGTTAAATATAAATATTTTTGTTACTATGTGTGTATTATACCTATGAATAGACACGTATATGCTATGTAATATAATGATATAACATCCTGGTAGTGAAGACACACTACAGCAGCACTTTGTTATGGAAATTACAGCAAAGGATAACAGAAGGTAACTGTAGTAAAAGGTGAACCTGACAAATGCAAATGCCTCCAAGTTCCAGGTTATCTTGGTGTTCCCATCTGGTCTGACTGCTCTGAAAGTCTTCTGTAGGATCCAGATGAGGGATATCTGAACATCTGTCCGTTACAGTCAAATCATTCAGTTCCTTAGAAAGCCTTACACGCGCCATCGGGTAGAACAGAAGGCGTCTGTGACTTATCCATCACAGTGAGGATGAGGAGTTAGAAACACAATGGTTTGTTTGTTTGAGCTTTCAGACGAGGAAACTCTCCACATGACATCATCAGGAGTCAATGTTCACACCTGCAGACACACAAAACAAAAACATACTGGATAAGGCTTTATGGATGGATGGATGGATGAAGGGAGTTCAGATGAAGGAGAATAAAGAAATGTTGTTTATATGAAAAGTATGATTTAATGTCTTTCATATTAAAAGGTAAAAGTTAAACATGGATCATAAAATACGACATGAGACGAGTAGAGACTGTTTAATCTACTCATAACAAAGATAACCACACTATAGACTGTGTGTGTGTGTGTGTGTGTGTGTGTGTGTGTGTGTGTGTGTGTGTGTGTGTGTGTGTGTGTGTGTGTGTGTGTGTGTGTGTGTGTGTGTGTGTGTGTGTGTGTGTGCTGCACTGAGTAGGGACGGTTTAATCTACTCATAACAAAGATAACCTGCTGCTCACACACTCCCTGTCAACTGTAAGCTGAACCCACACACACACACACACACACACACACACACACACACACACACACACACACACACACACACACACACACACACACACATATATATATATATAATACACAATACATAATATATAATATATATATTATAAACTTACTATAATAAACCATCTGTCTTCAAAACAGATGAACAGTCTGAGCTGTCTTAAGAAAATGATTTCAACATATCTCAGTTTTTTTCAGATTATTTTGCACAAAAGCTGCTGATAATATATTAATAATAATATTAATATTAATAATATATATATTCATTGTTTTTTCAGAGCATTGTATTCTAGTCAGGGTGAAAAAAAGAACACATCTGAAGCAGCAGAAATATTGGAATTATTTTTCTATCTTTCTTTCAATTTTAATACTTTGCAAAGTTAATGAGCCTGTTGTTTATTAGACTTCCACCTGTGTTCAGCTTTCCTTCAACTTCGTTTAAGGCTAAAAATGTGAAGTGTGTAAAAGCAAGAAAAAAGTCGGCTCACTGCAGCTCCCAATGCAGGAAGCGCCGTTTTGAGCTCAATGCTTTTCTTTTGCTCGACTTTTTTCTTGCTTTTACAGATTTTGTTATTTAGTCCAGCACCTGCTTTCTAACCCCAGATGTGCGTGTCCACTACAAACTTTTTTGAGGGATACAAATGTCCTCATTTATCCTCTGGGCTGTTTAGGCAGAGGACTGAAGTCCAGTTTGAGTCCAGAGTAGATGAACATAACTGATTAAAGGCTGACAGTTGATAGAGATGGAATACATTATGTCAATGAATGTCCTTAAAAGGTCATGAAGACAGACGCGTGTGTGTGTGTGTGTGTGTGTGTGTGTGTGTGTGTGTGTGTGTGTGTGTGTGTGTGTGTGTGTGTGTGTGTGTGTGTGTGTGCAGATTTTGGGTGGCTCCTGTGACAAGGTGTGGCTACTGCAGGTGTGTGTGTGTGTATAAGTAGGTGAACATGAGTCCTGTAGAATCACCTGTCGTCTGACAAACCGTCCGACTCAACGCTTCGCTTACTGCTCAACGTCTTGTCACTGGTGGGTTCATCATCATCATCATCATCATCATCATCATCATCATCATCATCATCACCTTGCCTGTTTAAGCTTGTTGCTGTGTGCGTGTGGACTTTGCAGACCTGCAGAGATGAAGGCTCTCCTGCTGATCTTGGCTCCGGTGTTGCTTCTCCCGTGCTGGATGGCGACTGTAGATGAACAGGTCAGAACATGCTGAATACATTTATATTCATCTCTTCACTTCTTACTTTCTTCTCTCACTGAATTGATTCAGGTTGATTTGTGGCTCAGAACCAGAGAGGGGCATTTTTTTTAACCCTTTCATGCACGAGCTTCTTCCAGCTAAGACTAGTAGCTAAAGTAAAGGCTTATCTTCCCAGAAATGATCTTGAGAAAGTTATTCACACCTTTATTACATCACGCTTAGATTACTGTAACTCTTTGCTTGTTGGTCCCGACCAGTCAGCACTGCGTCGGTTACAGGTTGTCCAGAATGCAGCCGCCCGCCTGCTGACTGGAAAGAAACGGCGTGATCATATCAGTCCCGTCCTTGCATCTTTGCGCTGGCTGCCTGTTCATTTTAGGATCCAGTTCAAGGTTTTATTAATTGTTTTTAAGTGTTTAAATGGTCTGGCACCACCTTATTTATCAGAGCTTGTGCAGCCTCACAGTACGTCCAGAGCACTTAGGTCGGCAAACCAGCTGCTCCTGGCAGTACCTCGGTCCAGACTCTGTGCTCGTGGGGACAGAGCCTCGGTCCAGACTCTGTACCCGTGGGGACAGAGCCTTCTCAGTGGCCCCAAAGCTGTGAACAGCCTACCTATCCAGGTCAGAGCTGCACAGTCCGTTTAGCACTTTAAGACACTGTTGAAAACCCATCTCCTTGGCGTTCAGCCACAGCTATGCGAGAATCCTTGGCTTTTATTTTACTCTTTTACTCTTTACTCTTTTTTAAATTGAGCTCTTATTATTCCTTTACTGTTTTATTTATTATTATATTTGTGTATGATTATATTGTATTTTAATAACTGAACAGCACTTTGGTTCAACTGAGGTTGTTTTTGTGCTTTATAAATAAAGTTTGACTTGACTTGACATGGTGTCCACTACAGTGGACATATGTTTGAAAGTCTTGTTGATGTATTTAAGTTGTAGTAGCATGTCCTAACCACCCAGGTGGTTAACCTCCAAAGTTTTGTCTACACTTCCATCTGAATCCCGTTTTTGGCTCTTTCTCATTTTGAAATATTGCGTTATAAATGTTAAATATTGGAGGGTAGAGGAGATGAACCAATTAGCTCAGGAATATCTCTTAAATCATTTTATTCTTAGAGATGAAACATGTACCAAATGTTTTTTTAACTAAAATGGAAGTTATAGCCTAAATACGCTTATCAAGTTTTTAATAATATATTTCTTGAACATTTTTTTCTATGACTGAAAATACATCTGCACACTCCAGTGGATGTTATGCATTAAGCGTCTGATTTACTAAGATCCCAAATAAAGGGACTAAATTGCACGTTTGGTTAGTGTGGTACTCTGTGAATTAATAATTCATGCATGAAAGGGTTACCTCTGAACACACTGAAGAGCCAATCAATACACAGAGTCATCTGACGTGTCAAAGTATGTTTCAATAAATGTAAAATAAATATATATAGTCTAAATCACAGAATACTGTACAACAACATGCAGTTTAGAGACAGAAAACAGAAGCTGTATGGACAGAGACCTCCAGTCTGCTCTGTGAGTTTTGAATTGAGATGTTATTATATCTGCATGTGGAAAAATATTTGGATAATTTTTCTGCTTGACGTTCAAACCCAGCTCACACACACCTGGTGAAACAGGCTGTGGTCGGGCATGTAGGTGACATCATGATGCTCCCACAGAGGCAGAGCAGCCTTTTACTCCTCTAATAAACCAGAGCAACAGAAAGAGCGACGTGTCTCCATGGAGCAAATAATCTCTTATCAAAGATTTATATTGTTTAAATGAATTCATTTTCCATTGAAAACATAGTTTAGTGTGATGACATCTCTTTGGTAACCTGTCTCACTTCAGAGAATATCAGATATGCTCGTCGGTGTGTTCACAGCGTTAAACAGTTTTATTATTTCACTATAATCCAACATGGATGTGTTATAAAGAGCATACAGGCAGTGTATGACACAGACATGTTCAGCAGCAGCATTTTCCTCATTCAGATTCAGCCTGGATTTACTGCATTATGTCATTTCTATAAGTTGCTTTGAATAAATCATAAGATCTGTGTTGTGTAACATCACCTGTTCTTTTCTTTTTCTGCCCTCCAGCCCAAAACATATCCACTGGACATGGTTCCTGATGCTGTTGATGACACGTACGAAGGCTGCAGAAATGGCGAAATGGAGAAGAAGGTCAACGAGACATACTTACAACAAGAGTTAGGCCTAGACGGAAATTTTAAAAAAGCCTGGACAGATAAAGAAGTTGAAAAATGTTCAAAGAAAAAACCAGATGAAGGGGATGAGGCTCTCACTGTAAATCACATGCACGCTATCTGTGCTTATACATCTCCAATTGTTTATAAAGAATTCAATAAAGCATGCAAGAGCAGTAAGGACTTCAAATTCTACACTTTACATTACTGGCTGACTACTGCCATTCAAATCCTGAATAAGAAACAAACCGAACCCTGTCTAACTACTTATCGTAGAAACGGATCTGAGTCCACCGGCAAAGTTGGCGACATCATTCGGTTTGGTATATTTGCCTCCAGCTCTAAAAACACAGGGCAGAAAGATTACGGTACTAAGACCTGCTTTCAAATCCACACCTGTTTAGGAGCCTACTTGAAGCATTATCCATTCTTTGAAACAAAGGAGGAAGAGGTGCTTATTCCCCCCTATGAACAATTCAAGATAACTACAATTATTGAAGGGGAGGGTAAATTTGAAGCGCTGCCTGACTGTGAGAAGGTCTTTGTTTTGGAAAGTGCTGGAAAAGAGAGTAAGCTAAAGTGCAATGCAGCAAAGTTATGAGAGAGCAGCGTTTTCTCCAACTGATGCAGAACATGTAATAAAACAAGTTTTGTTCTGTAAACCTCAGAAATCAATAAATAAATCTATAAATCATTAAACTGCTGTAGTGAAGTCAATGACCAGCATCACAACTCCATCTATGACTGTGGGCAGGATTTACATTGATGTCTATGTGCAGCACACTGTGTGTCTGTATGGGATCAATACATGAGTGAGATTATAAAAATGTGGATTTTCTGTATTTTCTTGGTTAATAATGAAACACAAACACACACATGAACACTGACTGTCTGCAAAAGTCGTCAGAGCCACATTTACCAACTTCACTGAATCTTGAACACATTTAAAGTTAAAATTAAACTGAATGAACTTAAGTCAATAAATATGGAGCCACTCTGCTGAATAACAGAGTTGGGGGGGTGGTTTTATTACTGTAGAAACGTGTCATTCTTTACTTGTATGAAACTAAAGTGGAACAAAATGAAGGAAACTACAGAAAATTTTAAATATTTTTGTCCTCCTACAGTAAAAGTACTGCAGTATTATGAGCGATGTAGTATGCAGTATTACAGTAAAAGAACTGCAGTATTATAGTGATGTAGTATGCAGTATTACAGTAAAAGTACTGCAGTATTATGAGCGATGTAGTATGCAGTATTACAGTAAAAGAACTGCAGTATTATAGTGATGTAGTATGCAGTATTACAGTAAAAGTACTGCAGTATTATTGTGATGTAGTATGCAGTATTACAGTAAAGTACTGCAGTATTATGAGTGATGTAGTATGCAGTATTACAGTAAAGTACTGCAGTATTATAGTGATGTAGTATGCAGTATTACAGTAAAAGTACTGCAGTATTATAGTGATGTAGTATGCAGTATTACAGTAAAAGTACTGCAGTATTATAGTGATGTAGTATGCAGTATTACAGTAAAGTACTGCAGTATTATAGTGATGTAGTATGCAGTATTACAGTAAAGTACTGCAGTATTATAGTGATGTAGTATGCAGTATTACAGTAAAAGTACTGCAGTATTATAGTGATGTAGTATGCAGTATTACAGTAAAAGTACTGCAGTATTATGAGTGATGTAGTATGCAGTATTACAGTAAAGTACTGCAGTATTATGAGTGATGTAGTATGCAGTATTACAGTAAAAGTACTGCAGTATTATGAGCGATGTAGTATGCAGTATTACAGTAAAAGTACTGCAGTATTATGAGTGATGTAGTACTGCAGTATTACAGTAAAAGTACTGCAGTATTATGAGCGATGTAGTATGCAGTATTACAGTAAAAGTACTGCAGTATTATGAGCGATGTAGTATGCAGTATTACAGTAAAAGTACTGCAGTATTATGAGTGATGTAGTACTGCAGTATTACAGTAAAAGTACTGCAGTATTATGAGCGATGTAGTATGCAGTATTACAGTAAAAGTACTGCAGTATTATAGTGATGTAGTATGCAGTATTACAGTAAAAGTACTGCAGTATTATGAGCGATGTAGTATGCAGTATTACAGTAAAGTACTGCAGTATTATGAGTGATGTAGTATGCAGTATTACAGTAAAAGTACTGCAGTATTATGAGTGATGTAGTATGCAGTATTACAGTAAAAGTACTGCAGTATTATGAGTGATGTAGTATGCAGTATTACAGTAAAAGTACTGCAGTATTATGAGCGATGTAGTATGCAGTATTACAGTAAAAGTACTGCAGTATTATGAGTGATGTAGTACTGCAGTATTACAGTAAAAGTACTGCAGTATTATGAGCGATGTAGTATGCAGTATTACAGTAAAAGTACTGCAGTATTATGAGTGATGTAGTATGCAGTATTACAGTAAAAGTACTGCAGTATTATGAGTGATGTAGTATGCAGTATTACAGTAAAAGTACTGCAGTATTATGAGCGATGTAGTATGCAGTATTACAGTAAAAGTACTGCAGTATTATGAGTGATGTAGTACTGCAGTATTACAGTAAAAGTACTGCAGTATTATGAGCGATGTAGTATGCAGTATTACAGTAAAGTACTGCAGTAATATGAGTGATGTAGTACTGCAGTATTACAGTAAAAATACTGCAGTATTATGAGCGATGTAGTATGCAGTATTACAGTAAAAGTACTGCAGTATTATGAGCGATGTAGTATGCAGTATTACAGTAAAGTACTGCAGTAATATGAGTGATGTAGTATGCAGTATTACAGTAAAAGTACTGCAGTATTATGAGTGATGTAGTACTGCAGTATTACAGTAAAAGTACTGCAGTATTATGAGCGATGTAGTATGCAGTATTACAGTAAAAGTACTGCAGTATTATGAGTGATGTAGTATGCAGTATTACAGTAAAAGTACTGCAGTATTATAGTGATGTAGTATGCAGTATTACAGTAAAAGTACTGCAGTATTATGAGTGATGTAGTACTGCAGTATTACAGTAAAAGTACTGCAGTATTATAGTGATGTAGTATGCAGTATTACAGTAAAAGTACTGCAGTATTATGAGTGATGTAGTACTGCAGTATTACAGTAAAAGTACTGCAGTATTATAGTGATGTAGTATGCAGTATTACAGTAAAAGTACTGCAGTATTATAGTGATGTAGTATGCAGTATTACAGTAAAAGTACTGCAGTATTATGAGCGATGTAGTATGCAGTATTACAGTAAAAGTACTGCAGTATTATGATTGATGTAGTATGCAGTATTACAGTAAATAATGCAGTATTATAGTGATGTAGTATGCAGTATTATAGTAAAAGTACTGCAGTATTATAGTGATGTAGTATGCAGTATTACAGTAAAAGTACTGCAGTATTATGAGCGATGTAGTATGCAGTATTACAGTAAAGTACTGCAGTATTATGAGTGATGTAGTATGCAGTATTACAGTAAAAGTACTGCAGTATTATGAGTGATGTAGTATGCAGTATTACAGTAAAAGTACTGCAGTATTATGAGTGATGTAGTATGCAGTATTACAGTAAAAGTACTGCAGTATTATGAGCGATGTAGTATGCAGTATTACAGTAAAAGTACTGCAGTATTATGAGTGATGTAGTACTGCAGTATTACAGTAAAAGTACTGCAGTATTATAGTGATGTAGTATGCAGTATTACAGTAAAAGTACTGCAGTATTATAGTGATGTAGTATGCAGTATTACAGTAAAAGTACTGCAGTATTATGATTGATGTAGTATGCAGTATTACAGTAAAAGTACTGCAGTATTATGAGTGATGTAGTATGCAGTATTACAGTAAAAGTACTGCAGTATTATGAGTGATGTAGTATGCAGTATTATAGTAAAAGTACTGCAGTATTATGAGTGATGTAGTATGCAGTATTACAGTAAAAGTACTGCAGTATTATGAGTGATGTAGTATGCAGTATTACAGTAAAAGTACTGCAGTATTATGATTGATGTAGTATGCAGTATTACAGTAAAAGTACTGCAGTATTATAGTGATGTAGTATGCAGTATTACAGTAAAAGTACTGCAGTATTATGAGCGATGTAGTATGCAGTATTACAGTAAAAGTACTGCAGTATTATGAGTGATGTAGTACTGCAGTATTACAGTAAAAGTACTGCAGTATTATGAGCGATGTAGTATGCAGTATTACAGTAAAAGTACTGCAGTATTATGAGTGATGTAGTACTGCAGTATTACAGTAAAAGTACTGCAGTATTATAGTGATGTAGTATGCAGTATTACAGTAAAAGTACTGCAGTATTATAGTGATGTAGTATGCAGTATTACAGTAAAAGTACTGCAGTATTATAGTGATGTAGTATGCAGTATTACAGTAAAAGTACTGCAGTATTATAGTGATGTAGTATGCAGTATTACAGTAAAAGTACTGCAGTATTATAGTGATGTAGTATGCAGTATTACAGTAAAAGTACTGCAGTATTATAGTGATGTAGTATGCAGTATTACAGTAAAAGTACTGCAGTATTATAGTGATGTAGTATGCAGTATTACAGTAAAAGTACTGCAGTATTATGAGCGATGTAGTATGCAGTATTACAGTAAAAGTACTGCAGTATTATAGTGATGTAGTATGCAGTATTACAGTAAAAGTACTGCAGTATTATAGTGATGTAGTATGCAGTATTACAGTAAAAGTACTGCAGTATTATGAGTGATGTAGTATGCAGTATTACAGTAAAAGTACTGCAGTATTATAGTGATGTAGTATGCAGTATTACAGTAAAAGTACTGCAGTATTATAGTGATGTAGTATGCAGTATTACAGTAAAAGTACTGCAGTATTATGAGCGATGTAGTATGCAGTATTACAGTAAAAGTACTGCAGTATTATAGTGATGTAGTATGCAGTATTACAGTAAAAGTACTGCAGTATTATGAGTGATGTAGTATGCAGTATTACAGTAAAAGTACTGCAGTATTATAGTGATGTAGTATGCAGTATTACAGTAAAAGTACTGCAGTATTATAGTGATGTAGTATGCAGTATTACAGTAAAAGTACTGCAGTATTATAGTGATGTAGTATGCAGTATTACAGTAAAAGTACTGCAGTATTATGAGTGATGTAGTATGCAGTATTACAGTAAAAGTACTGCAGTATTATAGTGATGTAGTATGCAGTATTACAGTAAAAGTACTGCAGTATTATAGTGATGTAGTATGCAGTATTACAGTAAAAGTACTGCAGTATTATAGTGATGTAGTATGCAGTATTACAGTAAAAGTACTGCAGTATTATGAGTGATGTAGTATGCAGTATTACAGTAAAAGTACTGCAGTATTATAGTGATGTAGTATGCAGTATTACAGTAAAAGTACTGCAGTATTATAGTGATGTAGTATGCAGTATTACAGTAAAAGTACTGCAGTATTATGAGCAATGTAGTATGCAGTATTACAGTAAAAGTACTGCAGTATTATAGTGATGTAGTATGCAGTATTACAGTAAAAGTACTGCAGTATTATGAGTGATGTAGTATGCAGTATTACAGTAAAAGTACTGCAGTATTATAGTGATGTAGTATGCAGTATTACAGTAAAAGTACTGCAGTATTATAGTGATGTAGTATGCAGTATTACAGTAAAAGTACTGCAGTATTATAGTGATGTAGTATGCAGTATTACAGTAAAAGTACTGCAGTATTATGAGCGATGTAGTATGCAGTATTACAGTAAAAGTACTGCAGTATTATAGTGATGTAGTATGCAGTATTACAGTAAAAGTACTGCAGTATTATGAGTGATGTAGTATGCAGTATTACAGTAAAAGTACTGCAGTATTATAGTGATGTAGTATGCAGTATTACAGTAAAAGTACTGCAGTATTATAGTGATGTAGTATGCAGTATTACAGTAAAAGTACTGCAGTATTATAGTGATGTAGTATGCAGTATTACAGTAAAAGTACTGCAGTATTATGAGCTTGATCAGAGAGGTGGTGAAACAGAGTGGCTCTTGTGTGGGTGAATGCTGCCCTCATGTGGCTGAACACAGAAACTGCAGCTCAGTCTGCTCACAGTGTTGAGCTGTGAACCAGACAGACTTCAATCTACCCGGAAGCTGTATCGTGTTCTGATAAAAAAAAATATTCATTTACTTTGTCACATAACAGAACTTGTTGTTAATTGTATTACTTTTCAGTACTTTTTATTCCTGATATTAGTGAAATTCCTCTTTAAGATGTAAGAGCTGGTAAATGAGTCAAATCTTCATCTTCAGTGTTTTTAGTAGCAAAGTCTTTGTGTTACTATGGTTACAGCACAGCTCAACAGGGAAACACTAAGAGGGAATCTGATGCTAAAAACACTGTAAATGTGTCAGCACATCTGAAGGAGAGTGAAGGAAGCTGTGGCGTTTTTTGACCAGCGGCGGTGCTGTAGATACATTTACAAGATGATGATGTTATACACGCCTGTGGCCTGCAGGGGGCGGTAAAACGAGGAGGTTGACACTACAGTGTTTGCAGTGTTGGGCTGAAAATATCTGACATTCACATTCAGGACAGCTGCTGTTCTTCCAGTTTGTCTTATACACTCACCGGCCTCTATATTAGAAACACCTGTGCAATCTAATCCAATACAACAGCTCTGATATAAATTCTACATTCATGAAGTTTATACATTTTCAGTTTTTGTTTGTCAGGAAGGAGATAATTATTCTTTATGTTTATTACTGAGGTCATATAGTGGGTGATGGTGGTGTGTTAGAGTGCATTACATTGGATGGTGTTGCTATTATTTTGTCCACTCCATTAACAAAATATTAGGAACACCAGTCAATATAATTCACCTCAGTACGCCACCACCACTTAGTCAACCACTTATCCTCCTAATGAAGTGGTCTCAGAGCGTATCTGAGTAAAACCTATGAATGAAATGTAATTAAATCTGAATGAAAACTTGTAACTAACATCAGAATATTCTAATAAATATTGTTAGACGTAGATTATGGAAAAGCTGAGGAGTAAAATGATCATAGACTTTAATTTACTTT